>NC_083278.1:94509040-94627533 GCF_963506605.1 Zootoca vivipara | reverse complement strand
GTGGGCCCCGGTCTTCTGTCCCCAAAGCCTCACCCTGATGACACCACTGTTGCCCTCCAAGCTTTGGGAAAGAGGTGTATCATCTGCTCCAGGGGAACCCAGTGGCACTGTGGGTTAAACCACAGAGCCTAGGGCTTGCTGATCAGAAGGTTGGCGTTTGAATCCCCGTGACAGGGTGAGCTCCCGTTGCTCGATCCCAGCTCCTGCCAACCTAGCAGTTTGAAAGCACCTCAAAGTGCAAGTAGATAAATAGGTACTGCTCCAAGCGGGAAGGTAAACGGCATTTCCGTGTGCTGCTCTAGTTCGCCAGAAGAGGCTTTGTCATGCTGGCCCACATGACCTGGAAGCTGTACGGAGGGCTCCCTGGCCAATAACGTGAGATGAGCGCCGCAACCCCAGAGTCGGTCATGACTGGACCTAATGGTCAGGGTCCCTTTACCTTTATCATCTGCTCCAGCTCTCCATCAAACATCAAGAATCCAGCAACCTTTTACCTGCTTCTCCCTTCAATATCACATTTCCACTGGTCTAATGAGTCCTGCACTCCCACTGGTTTGCCGTAGGGGGAAAGAAGTGAATAAAAACAGATTAATCACAACGGAGAACATTTTCTGAGCCAAAAGGCCAAGTGCACTCTCCCACTGAAATAAATGAGACATGCAGCACAATGCTATCTATGCATGCTTCCTCGGAAGTAGGGGCCATTGTGTGCAATGGAGCTTACTCCCAAGTATATGCTCATTTGAATTTTTTAACCCCTCTGCGGCGCCACAAATTCAACTCAGTGGTGTAACATTAGAAAATGTTGATCACTTCTCCTACCACGGCAGTTACCTTTCCACAAGGGCCAACACTGATGCCGAAATCCAGCATCGCCTGAGCTCTGCAAATGCGGCTTTCTCCCGATTGAAGTGCAGAGTGTTTGTGGACCGGGACATTCGCAGGGAAACCAAAGTGCATGTTTACAAAGCTATTGTACTACCAACCTTACTATATGTTTGTGAAACATGGACCACTTATAAACGCCATCTCCAACTCCTGAAAGATTCCATCAATGGTGTCTCCGAAAATTTTTACACATCACTTGGGAAGACAGGCGAACTAATATCAGTGTACTGGAAGAAGCAAAGATCACCAGTGTTGAAGCAATGATTCTTCAACATCAACTTTGTTGGACTGGTCATGTTGTGCGGATGCCTGATGATCGTCTTCCAAAGCAACTACTCTATTCTGAACTTAAAAATGGAAAGCATAATGCTGGTGGTCAACAAAAGAAGTTTAAAGACTGTCTCAAGACAAATCTTTAAAAAATGTAGTGTAAACACTGACACCTGGGAAACACTGGCCTGCGAGTGCTCCAGTTGGAAAACAGCCTTTACCAAAGGTGTCATGGGCTTTGAAGAAACTCGATCTCAGGACGCAAGGGAGAAACGTGCTAAAAGGAAGGCATGCTTGGCAAATCCACACCGTGGTCAACTCCTGCCTGGAAACCAATGCCCCACTGTGGAAGGACGTGTGGATCCAGAATTGGCCTCTACAGTCACTTACGGACCCATTGCTAAAATCGTGTTTATGGAAGACAATCTTACTCGGCTACGAGTGATCGCCAAAGACGACTCCCAAGTATATGCTCATAGGACTGTAGCTGGATCATGGTGAAGATTCATTTCAGGAGCTGAATATATCCTGTTTCATTTGATCAGCGTATATGAACTTACTTTATTTCTATGTTTATTCAGCTTGGCAAGAAGCTGCATTGTAAAGAGGACACCCAGTCAGAAAGAGTGATAATAAAACAACAACCTCTTTTTTCAATATAGAAGTGAGGCTTGCAAGCTTTAAAATTCTGACTTATTCCATTTAGCAACAGAAGTCTTCATAAATCAGTCTGAGTATTTGAGCCAAAGTTACGTATGACATTTAGACTGTAATCTACTCTTGGGGAGTCCCAGTCACTTCCAACTAGGGATGGAGAAGAAATTCAGTTCAGTTCACATTTAAAGGCTAACCTCCCCGTTTCACACTTTCCAAAGCAATGCACGAACCACGACGCAACCATCCTTTGAAATTCACGCTTCTCCGAATTTTGCACAGCCAAGTAATGTGTTTGGAAATGGATATGCCCGGGTAAAATTTCCATTAAAAGTGCATATATTCATGAATATAACATGCAAAGGTGCATTGTATTCACAGAATTTTCTTTGCAAAGATGTGTCCGTTAGGCAGAATTGCATATGCAGATGTTCACAATAAAATGCTGGTGAAAGTTCACAAGGACTTAAGGAAAATTGCAAACTGATGTAGAAATGTGAACTGAACTTAAGATTGGAACAAGGAGAAACTGAGAGAAACCGAAACTGACAGATTCACCTATCCCTAGTTCCAAGCTGTGTTATTTGGACCTGGCAACCCTGAGATCACTGGATGGGGGAATGCTTTTAACTGCAACAGCCTTTTGAATTTTTTAAACTGCAGCTGCATTTAGCTGTTTTTAGCTGTAATTGATTTTAGAATGTTGAAACTATTTTGGAATGCTTTTGCTCTCTTTTCTTTTCTGGTAAAACTGTGGATCTGTTTGCTGTCCTGGGCTCCTTGGGTAGGAAGGACAGGATATGAATTCAAGAAATAATACAGTCTTGATCTTGGTGGGGGTTTTTATGTTGAGCTTCAGACCACATTTTGCGCTCTCCTCTTTCACCCTGATTAAAAGGTTCTTTAATTCTTCCTCACTTTCTGCCATCAAGGTCGTGTCATCAGCATATCTGAGGTTGTTGATATTTCTTCCGACAATCTTAATTCCAGTTTGGGATTCATCCAGTCCAGCCTTTCGCTTGATGCATTCTGCATATAAGTTAAATAAGCAGGGAGACAATATACAGCCTTGTCGTACTCCTTTCCCAATTCCTTCCCAAAACCCACTAAATGCTGGGAAAGAGAAAGGAGGGCTCTGGGACCCTGTCAGAGCCCTCACACCTCATTCCCAAAGCCAGGCAAGTGCTTACCATATGTCAGGAAAACTCCTGACATGTCCTGGTTTTTGGATGTAAAATTGGTGTCAGGGGGGATATTTCAAATTTGGAAAACCCGGATGTATGGCAACACAATGGAAAAAGCAGTGTAAATTAAAATCACTATTTGCCGGGGGGGGGGGGTAATTTGGGTTTGTCCCCAAAAGAAGCTCAACAATTTTGGGGGGGTTCCACAAAAAAACTCAATAATTTTGCGGGTGCCATATTTTGAAATATGGCAACACTATGTATTACAGGAGAGCGCAAAATATGGTCTGAAGCTCAACATCAAAAAAACCAAGATCATGGCCACTGGTCCCATCACCTCCTGGCAAATAGAAGGGGAAGAAATGGAGGCAGTGAGAGATTTTACTTTCTTGAGCTCCTTGATCACTGCAGATGGTGACAGCAGTCACGAAATTAAAAGACACCTGCTTCTTGGGAGAAAAGCAATGACAAACCTAGACAGCATCTTAAAAAGCAGAGACATCACCTTGCCGACAAACGTCCGTATAGTTAAAGCTATGGTTTTCCCAGTAGTGATGTATGGAAGTGAGAGCTGGACCATAAAGAAGGCTGATCGCCGAAGAATTGATGCTTTTGAATTATGGTGCTGGAGGAGACTCTTGAGAGTCCCATGGACTGCAAGAAGATCAAACCTATCCATTCTGAAGGAAATAGCCCTGAGTGCTCCCTGGAAGGACAGATCGTGAAGCTGAGGCTCCAATACTTTGGCCACCTCATGAGAAGAGAAGAATCCTCGGAAAAGACCCTTATGTTGGGAAAGATTGAGGGCACTAGGAGAAGGGGACGACAGAGGATGAGATGGTTGGACAGTGTTCTCGAAGCTACGAACATGAGTTTGACCAAACTGCGGGAGGCAGTGCAAGACAGGAGTGCCTGCCGTGCTATGGTCCATGGGGTCACGAAGAGTCGGACACGACTAAATGACTAAACAACAAAATGTATTACAGGGCTTTGAGAAGGCACCCTTCTTGGCTGCATGCCTGGTGCAACCGCAGTGCCTTAATTTCGCCTCTGCAGTTGTTGCAGTGCCTGTTGGAAACCAGCAAGCTGGGCATGAGTGCAACAGCACTCTTCCCACTTGCAGTTCCCAGCAACTGGTATTCAAAGGCATGGTGCTTCTGACAGAGGAGGGAGAGTGGCTACTGGATGTTGGCTAGTGACTAGTAGCAAGTGGGTGTTGATAGCCTTAACCCCCATGATTTTGTCCAATCCTCTTTTAAAGTCATCACTGCCTTTGGTAGGAGCAAGTTCCATAGTTTAACTATGCACTGCTTACAGAATAATTTCCTTTTTCTCTGCCCTGAATCTTCCGACATTCAGCTTCATTTCATGTCCACGAAGCAAAGCAAGTTAGCTTGTGTGTGTGTGTGTGTGTGTGTGTGTGTGTGTGTGTGTGTGTGTGTGTCTATGATAGGGTGAATGTATTGCCGCATGTGAACAAAATGTGCTGCGAAATGGGGCAAAAGCAAGTTGGCCAAATCCCCATATTAGAAGTGTTCATCACTCGGGCCTGTGCAGATGCAAAAAGAAAAAAAAGAAAAGAAAAGGAATAAAAATATTGGTAGTATTCATTCAATAAAATGCTGATGAGCATAAATGGCAGCGACACAAACCATGCGTTCTTGATTTGCAAGGGAGAGAATTTCACTGGCTTTCCATCTTAATTCGTCCTGGACCTGCCTGCTCAGAAGTAAGTCTTAGTCAATGTCCTGGACAGGCAAGTGGGTATAGGAATGCAGCCCCACAGGGAATCCTTCTGACCCACGCAGGTTTGAGAGTTGCATTATTATGGATGGTTCCGTATGGATTTGTTGAAAGGGGATTTAACGAACATTCAGACGCACTGCCATTTTTGGGTTGCTGTTGCATCGGGTCCGGCAGGGTTGCCGAAGAACTGCTCAGCGTAAACACCTCCTGAGGAACCGTTCCAGAGGGCAATGCCAACCTAGGACAGCTGCTGATTATGAACGATGCCGTCGAGTGCCTGGTGCCCCTTCCTGCCACTCCCCCTTCTTCAACCCCAGTGAAAGAACTCTGAAAAGATGAGGCTCTGGGGTTCAGCCAACAAGAACTAGAGATCTTGCAGCTGGTAGCAGCACCTGGGCCTTGTTGCACTCCAGCCAAAACAACTCCCTCTCTTTCAGGAGTGCCACCCTTGCTCGGCTCATGGGTGAGAGTGCATAATTTCATCATCAGGACCGCAGGGCAAGAGCAGCAGAAGATCCAAAATCGAGCATTTTGCAATCTCCAGGAGAAGGCTGATCTTAACGACGCCGCTGTTTGCAGGCAGTGGTGCAGCTGGGTCATTTTGAAGTCTGGATGGACTTTGCGTTCTCACGGGTGCCCTCCTTCCTCAGATGGGAATGGGCATTTCTTCCCTTGCTTCAAGACTGATTGATTGATTGATTGATTGACAGATTTGTTGGATTCCATTAAAGAATCGCTTCCTGTACATTTAAGGTAAAGGTAAAGGTAAATGAACTCTGGGCGGTTAAGTCTAGTCAAAGGCGACTATGGGGTTGCAGCGCTCATCTAGCTTTCAGGCTGAGGGAGCCAGTGTTTGTTCACAGACAGCTTTCCGGGTCATGTGGCCAGCATGACTAAACCGCTTCTGGCGCAACGGGACACCGTGAGGGAAACCAGAGCACACGGAAATGCCGTTTTCCTTCCCACCGCAGCGGTACCTATTTCTCTACTTGCACTTGCATGCTTTCAAACTGCTAGGTTGGCAGGAGCTGGGACCGAGCAACGGGAGCTCACGCCCTCACATGGATTTGAACCACCAACCTTCTGATCGGCAAGCCCAAGAGGCTTAGTGGTTTATACCACAGTGCCGCCCGCGTCCCCTGTACATTAAAGCCACTGCATGGTAAAGACATCGACAATGAAAACAATTCCATATATAAAAGCAATCTTATATATAAAAACCAAATTTTAGATCTAATATAGAAACAGACTAGAAGCTTTCCTGCTTATTTTGTTGAACCAGGCTCTGGAATTCTGCTCCAGAGGCTTGCCCTGACCGCAACACTGTGTGCAGACAACTGTCCACACAGGACCATGTGAAGGAACGCTTAATCTATGGCAAGTTTAAGAGGCCTATAGCCTGAACTGGACCTCGTCAGCTACTGTTGCCAATGTGGACACCTGGCACAATGCCATTTTGATATAATTTCCGCACAAATGTAGAAACACAATGTGACAAACAATTATGGGGCCAGTAAGAATATTTTTTGTCGTAACGAAATGATAACGTCTTGTTTCCTTTATTTGTTTTTTAACCAATTATATAAAACTTGAAATTTAGGAAGGGGGGTTGTATTTAGAGGCCCCGAGATGTATTTTGCTTAGCTCATGTGTAAATCGTCTCCCCTGTCCGTGTTGGGGTGACACAGTTAACTGAGCTATGCCCACAAGAAGTCTTTGCTGCTGCCCAGCTAAATGTTTCCACAATAAATCATCAAGTTCTTTTTAAATAAAAAATATTTTGTAGAGGACTCAGCCAATCAGAAGTTTGTAAAATCACTGGTTTTCATTTGTGAAACGATCCAGATATGAAATATTTCGTGCTGAGATGCAGCAAGTCAAAATAAGGAGTTTTTATCATTTCCACAAGTTATTTGGGTCCCATCTCATCCATTTTATTAACCAGCAGTGAAGCAAAAATACAGCTTCTGATGAATGAAACATCTGGGTTGGCTTAATGTAATAAATCAGTGACAGAAGGACATTGTATATTTGAGTTAGAATGTGCCACACAATTTTAAACATGTCGTTTCCTTGTTTAGAGATTTGTTTTTTTAATTTGAAAGTGTTTTAATCCTGAGTGTCAGCTGTTCCTGGTGGGCGATGACATATCTAATGTGTGCGAAACGTACTGGTGATATATAGAGTGTTGGAATCAAATGTCATAAGCATAAATATTTAAGCAATAAGACATGACAGGTAGAGCATTTCTTGGCCATTACAGCACACTTCAGATGCTGTTACGATGAGGCATCCATCCAAGGGCCAAGTTACTTTAACCAGCCTAGCAGCATAATAACGTAATTGCCTAGTGAATGCACTTCATGAACTGGCTTATTATGAACATACTTCCTTCCTGTTGATGAGTCCTCCATTCCCAAGCTACAGGGCCACCATTTCTTTCTGCTTTTGCCATGTACCTCCCCAATTTCCAGCTGCTTTGCTCACTTGAATTATCCATATAGCTGGGTTATCCACTTAGAAAAATCATTCCTGGGCTTCAGAGACCAGAGATTCTCAAGCTATGTTGTTCTGAGCTCTTATTAAATTTCGAGATTCGAAATTTCAAGCCCACTCTAAGTGCAATAGGAAACCAATCTACGCTTTCCCAAAATGCTTATCTCACGTTTCCTCCAACGAGCCCAAGCTGGTTACAAGTTTCTGAGTGCATGAATATGCACACAAACACACACACACACACACACACACACACACACACACAATTACCTTCACAAAAACCTTGTGAGGTAGGTTAGTCTGAGAGATAGTGTCTGGCCTAAAGTCACCCAGAGAGCGTCATATGTGAGTGAGGATTTAAACCCAGGTCTCCTGTTGTTGTTGTTTAGTCGTTTAGTCGTGTCCGACTCTTCGTGACCCCATGGACCATAGCACGCCAGGCACTCCTGTCTTGCACTGCCTCCCGCAATTTGGTCAAACTCATGTTGGTAGCTTCGAGAACACTGTCCAACCATCTTGTCCTCTGTCGTCCCCTTCTCCTAGTGCCCTCAATCTTTCCCAACATCAGGGTCTTTTCCAAGGATTCTTCTCTTCTCATGAGGTGGCCAAAGTATTGGAGCCTGAGCTTCACGATCTGTCCTTCCAGGGAGCACTCAGGGCTGATTTCCTTAAGAATGGATAGGTTTGATCTTCTTGCAGTCCATGGGACTCTCAAGAGTCTCCTCCAGCACCATAATTCAAAAGCATCAAGTCTCCACCAGGTCTCCTACAAGCAATAATCTTTAGAGTTATTATTGTTATTATTAGTGCTGTTTTTCTAGAGAAAGAGGTGCCGGAACTCACCATGAATGCCTCCCTCTTTCTCTTAGAATGGCAATGGCACCCACCTGAGAGGTGCCGGAACTGAGTTTGGGCAAGTTCCCCCTGAAAAGAAGCCCTGATGATGATGATGATGATGATGATGATTTAGTATTTACATGTGTATGACATGTCACCAACCAAGTTCTGTTGGCAGGCTATACAAATTTTAAAATATGAAATACCATTCATAATAAAACACAAAACGAACCAGGCAAAATGAATCAGAATAGCAAAAAGCTACAAACCTGCGCACATGTTTTGTGGAGACGGGAAGGCTCAGGTGTGCACAGGATCCCTCACAGGATCCCGGGGTGGAAAGGGGCCTTGTAAGCATCCAGTCCAACCGCCTACTTAGTACAGGAAATCTTCAACTAGTGTTACTAATGTTCAGCCGAAATCTACTCTCCTGTAACTTGAGCCCATTTGATCAAATCCTGCTCTCTGGGACAGCAGAAAACATATATATTCTCTCTTCCGTCTGTCAACTTTCTTGTCTTTGGGCAAAAAACAAACCCCATCCTTTCAATCTATCCCGACAGGACTTGTTTCCCCCTCTCCTGAACCCGTTCCAATTTTTCTACATCCTCCTCAAAGTGTGGCACCCAGAATTGGACCCTCGCATCCTGAGTCTTATGGAGTTAAACACATGTTTGCGGCCAACTATCTATGTGGAGTATCCTCCTCTACCAAGCTGAATATCCTTTTGAGTTCATTTCAGCCCCTCTCGCTTTCCCCTCTTTATAGGCCCTGGCATCGCTTCAGCACATTCTGAATTAAGTGGATGCAGAGAAAGATGGTGACGAGAAGCTGGTAAATTCCTCCAGCTGGACCCAGCACGTGAACAGGATTCAAGATACAATGCCTTAAAAGCAGCCACTTATCCTCCTGTAGAATTGCCCTCCGCTACTTATCGCCCTTTTCAATTGCTCTGCTTTGATTAGGAAACTGCCTGCATCCAGGACTCGTCGTGTAGCATCTCAGCAATCTGGGTCGCACTTCTCCAATGTATACTGACTACTGGAGAGATGTTTAACGCTGTGGTCCATCTATCGGTCAACCCTTTTTCAATGAACAATGGGCAAAGAAAACCTCACCCAGGTTCTTCCCACTGGGCATTGTCTCTAGGAGATCATGTTTGGGTATGGAAACGGCCTCAAAGGTTATGCAATAAGTCTGCTGGTCCAGCATTCCTGATATTATTATTATTATTATTATTATTATTATTATTATTATTATTATTATTATTATACCATCCTGTACCTGGGCATCTCAGGGCGGTTCACAAAATAAAATCAAGATATAAAACCACAAAATACCTAATAAAAATAAAAAAACCAACCCAATAGCCCCCCCCCCAAAAAAACCACACACACATTTTTAAAGGGCGTAGAACAGGCATGTCAAACCTGCGGCCCTCCAGATGTTTTGGCCTACAACTCCCATGATCCCTAGCTAGCAGGACCAGTGGTTGGGGAAGATGGGAATTGTAGTCCAAAACATCTGGCGGGCCGCAGGTTTGACATGCCTGGCGTAGAATGTCAATCTGATCAACCAAAGGCCTGATTTAAAATAAACATTTTTGCCTGGCGCCTAAAGGTGTGTGTAATGAAGGTGCATGGCAGACTTCCTTGGGAATCTCTGGACCTCTCGAGGAGGCACACAAAGAAGGGCCTCAGAAGATGGTCTCAGGGTCCAGGTAGGTTCATATGAAAAGAGGCAGTCCTTAAGGTATTGCGGTCCTGAGGGAGCCCTCCAGCTCTTCTGAAAAATATCTATTTTATTTATAAACCACACTTTCACGTAAAATATTTCAAGGCGCTGTACAGCCTAAACATCACCTTGCTGACAAAGGTCCATATAGTTAAAGCTATGGTTTTCCCAGTAGTGATGTGTGGAAGTGAGAGCTGGACCATGAAGAAGGCTGATCGCCAAAGAATTGATGCTTTTGAATTATGGTGCTGTCAGGCCTGTCTGAATAGTACAGAAGATGTCCAAAGATGAGCAAGGATAGCTCCGGCCGAACCTCTGTTGGCAAGCAGTTCCACAACACATTTATCTCCAGCCTCCCGGTTCTGCCTTCCCTGTGCCACAGCTCACAACATTAGGAAGTTCCTCCTCATGTTTAGCCGAAGTTCGCTCTCCTTGCAATTCCCAATTGATTCTAGTCCTGCCCTCCGGAGCGACAGAGAAGACATCCGCTCCGTCTTCTTGAATTTCACATCCAGAAGCAATTGTAAAGGAGGTGTCGATGCAGACCATTGATGAAAGCAGGGGACCCAGAACCGGAATCTATAATCTGCTTTAGGTCCCCTCCATCCCCATGGCAGCTAAATATCCATTTCACTATCTCGCTGCTCCTTACATAACAGCCCATCGAGAGATAGATAAGTGCCAAGACGGAAGAGATGGCCGCAAAGTTTTCTTTGGCGATCGTTGCTTAACACTGTAAGAATTAAATATTAATGGAAGTAGGCTCCTTTCATTTTGCAAGCAATTTAATTCAATTAAAAATAAATGGCTCTTCGTGGCTCACTGGATATACTGATATTCCTCCCCGCGCTTAACTTTGCTTCAGTTGCATTTAACTACAAAGTGTCATCGCATAAATATAGCCGCCAGCTAACACCCATAACTCTTTCGCGTCCCCAGTGGCACACTCTCTCTCACCCTTGTCAAATCGACAAGACCTCACTGGGGGAATATCAGCCGCGTGGCTTTGACCTGCGGTGGCTGCCATTCGCGCCCAGTGTGTTAGCTCTGATGCCTTGCACTGGGGTCTAGTTTCCCGGGAAGGAAGCCGTTTATTGAAAGTGTCCAGCATGCTTCTCAATCTCCTAGCACACAGGGATCTTGTGGAGTGATGCAGTGTCTTGGCGCTTTCAGAGCAGATCATGTAGAACTATGATTTTACTGCAAAGATAAGAGCTGTTTTAGATGCCCTTTGAGACTGCATCTTTTTTGCTATCCAGGCTTTAACACTGAACACGGCTTTTGAGTCTATGATTTTGTCGCAAAACCAGGCACTCTTTGAATCATGGAACTGTAATTATTATTTATTTATTTATTTATACATACCACGCCCATAACCTTCTCTGTGGCTAAATTCCTCTTCCTGGCGCTCAAGGGTCGGAAACGTATAATCGAATGTCTTGATGTGGGTTACCTGTAGGAGGTTTAGTAGTGCGGTCATACCCCATTTATGTATCCCGCTGATGCCCTCAGTTTTATATTTTTATATTTTTATGTATCCCGCTGATGTCTTTAGTTTTATATTTTTTATATTTTTATGTATCCCCCTGATGCCTTCAGTTTTATATGTTTATCTTTGTATTGAGAAATGTTTTTGTTCTGACTATCGGTCGAATAAAGTATATTGATTGATTGATTGATTGATTGACCACGCCCATCTGGCTGGGTTTCCCCAGTCACTCCAACAGAATATTAAAATACAATAGTCCTTCAAACATTAAAAGCTTCCCTAAACAGGGCTGCCTTCAGATGTCTTCTAAAAGTCTAGTAGTTGTTGTATTGTTTGACATCTAGTGGGAGGGTGTTCCACAAGGCGGGTGCCACTACCGAGAAGGCCCTCTGCCTGGTTCCCTGTAACTTGGCTTCTCACAATGAGGGAACCACCAGAAGGCCCTCGGCGCTGGACCTCAGTGTCTGGGCAGAACAATGGGGGTGGAGACGCTCCTTCAGGTATACTGGACCGAGGCCATTTAGGGCTTTAAAGATCAGCACCAACACTTTGAATTGTGCTCCAATTGTAGAGTTTTAAGACACCCAAGGGTCATCTAGTCCAACCCCTTTAGGGCAGGAATCACAACTAAAGAATCCCCGGGTGCAACATGTTCCTGCATACTGCTGCAGCCCCTGCACATGGCCACCCATACTGGGTGCTGATACGGCATCCATGTCACACTGTCATCATGCTGACCCCACCATCTGCCATTGCTGTCACCTCCATAAGTTTGGGAGCCTCTCCAGCCTGTCAGAGCCCAGAGGTGCACCCCACAGTCCAGCCATAATTGATCTGCTGGGCAGAACGATCCAGCTTTGACTCTGAACATCCCTAGCTAAAAGAGGATGAAAATAGGGAAATGGTGATGGGATGGTGCAAAAACTCTAGACAGTTATGGGGTGGGCCCCACAACCCCATGGTGTATGCAAGAACACTCCAAAGGTCATGGGAAACTTTGGATCTCCATCTCTGAGGGCCCTAAAAGAGAGAGAACTTCAGTATCAGAGAGGGAGACTCAGTATTGGATGCCCCCTCCTTGTCACTGCAGAAACTTTTGCAGACTTCGCCCTGTCGGTGTCAGAAATCTAATATATGAACAGGATGTGCCAGAGGTGGTTTGGAGAAAGAGGGTGCCAGGGAAATGCCTGGCTCCCCAAAAATCCACTACCTTCTCAGCCCCCTAAAACTCCCAATAAAAGATAAGCACCAAGTGCTAGAGCTAGCAAAATGATTCCCCTCCAATTTTTACCAGGGGGAAGAGATATTATTTTTGTTTTGTTTGTAAGAGCCAGAGACAGAGGGGCGCAATAATGTAGTACCTCTTATTATTAAAGGCTGGAACAGGATTAAAATTTATCTTCAACATTATTTTTAGTTTCAGCCTGGTTATATGCCAGCAAATAAACAGTGGTTTTTTTAAATATTAATTTTATGTGTGTGTGTGTGTGTGTGTGTGTGTGTGTGTGATTTCAGAGTACATATAAATGTATATACTGTATATAAATGTATTTATATGTGATTCAAAAGGTAACCATGTCCTTGTTCAGGATGTAAATATTTCCTCACTGCCATGATGACGAACAATCGGTGGCACTGAGAGATCTTGCTGGAAGCCTGGTGCAAGGCGAGAGCTGGAAGGAAGGAGCTAGTGGCCACTAAGGGTGTTGAGAGGCTTCTGTGTGCAATAGATCTCTTTAAGAAGAAAAGTGGGCAGTTGATCCTATGGAAATTGACTCTACTTCAAATAGAGCCCTGCTATAGATTCCATAGGAAGCTCTCTTACAATGAGGCAGACCACTGGTCCATCTAGCTCAGCATTGCGTACCCTCCAACGCCTCAACAGCAAAAATCCAGGACACAATCTTCTGGGATGCCCATCTTTCCATTTCTTCCTGTGAGAGAATGGCAGCCATTTTGGACACCGTGATCTTGCACAATTTCACATTGCAATTCCCCCTCAAAGGTGCTTTTACAGGCATGGTGCCCCCCAAAATAACTCATGAGATCGTGGCCGTGAAAAAATGGGGTTTTTTTGGGGGGGGTGAGATCACGTGAGATCATGGCATCCAAAATGGCTGCTGTTCTCACAAGAAAAAAATGGGTTGTCCCAGTTATTCCAGGATGCTTGTGGAGTATGCCATTGTCAAGACAGACTGGCAGGTCTCCAGATTTTTAGGAAAGGGGTATGTCCCTGCCATAACTGGAGATGCCCTGGAACCTTCTTCAAGCCAAGCAGATGTCCCAGCAATGAGCTGCAGCCATTCCCCCATGAAATAGGGCAATCCTGATCGCATGCATCTGGGGCTCATGCGATGTTCATGAAGTCTGGCCATATATTTTCTTGCCAGATAGGAGAGGATTTTAGATTGGAAGTTTCCTCTGTTATGTTTGGGTTAGCAATTACCAAGGATGAAAGCCAAGATTTATTAAAGGCAGCATATAGTGAAGAGTTTTGCCGGGTGTGTCGAACTCTTTACGCCGCATTTCCGAGTGTCAACAAGGCAGCTGAATGATTAAAAGATGAGCAATCTGATCACTGCTAGGTGAGAGATGCCTTTTTACCTAAAGGCTCACGTGCTTGGAGACTTCCCAGCTTGTTTTAATCTCTCCAAGCAAATGAGAGCCCTCAAGGCTCATTAGGGCTATTTACACAGTTCTTAACTGGAAAAAATTAGATCTACACAAAAAAATGAATAAATAAGTAAACTAATGTGAAATATGAATTAGCTAATCATGTTTGAAATGGAGTTCCAAGTCGGAGAGATGACAGGCTGCGAAAACTCCTAGCAGCTGAGACCGTTTCTTTGACTTGACTTTCCCTTTGCTTATTATCGCAGAGGCGGAAGTGGGGAAGAATGGAAACAAAGAAAGGGGTGGTTATACTCAGGGCTTGGCAAAGTGTTGGGACAAGGGATCATAGCTGTCAACCCTCCCTTTTTTTGCGGGAAACTCCCTTATTCCAAGCCACAGCTGTCAACCTTCCCATTTTCCCTTATTCCAGCACCGTTTCCTGCTGCTATCCTGGATTGTTAGATATACCATAGACTGTCCCCGGGACAGGTGAGGCTGCTGATCCCTTATTTTCAAATCCAAAAGTTGACAGCTATGCAAGGGATGGGCATGGATGGAAGGAAGCCCCAAACCCTGAGCCCAGGTCGGTACCCCAAAAATAGGACTGTTCCCCAGTTTTAAAATGTCATGGAAATGGAGGACATGCAAGCCGCCTTCTCTCCATTCGTTGACTAATCACCAGGTTGATATGGTTCTGCACAAGCACAAAAATGGTACAGAATGTAGAATCAGATGTGGAATTCGCCTTTCTGATATGATAAAGAGAGGATGGGTGAATCTGGATAAATTTCAGATGTACTTATTCAAGGGTCAATTTCCTCCTCTTTCCACATGGAACACAGAATTCCTTCTTGTTACTCCATTCAAAAAAATTCATTTAAATGCACATTTATTTCCCACCCATCTGGCTGGGTTTGTCCAGGCACTCTGGGCAGCTCCCAACAAAATATTTTCTGGGTTTCCCAGAGTGCCTGGAGAAACCCAGCCAGATGGGCGGGAAATAAATAATTAAATTATTATTATTATTATTATTATTATTATTATTATTATTAACTAGTCCAACTCCCTGGAATGCTGAAAAAAATTGCCCAACATGGGGCTCAAACCCGTGACCCTGCACTTAAGAGTCTCATGCCCTATCAACTGAGCTAGATAAGGCTTATTAATTTCCTCCCCTCACATCCCTCCTCCCCCTCCTCTCTCTCCCCCCCCCCTTGTGGTGTGTCCTTCTTTAGGGTCACCATTCTCCTTCCCCTAAGAGCTGGTTGTGGAACAATGTGCTGTTCAAAGTCCTTTTGTCAGAAGCCATCTACTCTTAGGGCGGTCTAGCAAAAGAGTGGCGGCTTGAGGCATTTTCATGCATGTTATGGCTGCGAGCTCAAGCCTCTGCCTCCAAATGGTACCAGGGGGATCCAGGTCTCTCACCAGAAGAAGGTATATCCTGAGGCCTCCTCGTATTTTAAAGAGCTTTCGTTAAAAAATATTTGCAAATTTTCAGTGTCATTAGTATAATAAGATACAAATATCGCAACATAATGCAAGCATTAACTATGAAACATGCCCCGGGCCGTTACCACCTGGGGCTGTGATCTGTGCATCTCTCCGACGTGGAAAGCACAGCCGGCCCATATCCGCATTTCGATGAGAAGCCTCAAAGCAAAATGGAAGGGCTGCGGGGAGCGATGCTGGCCGTTTAGTTGGTGACACTTTTTTTTTGAGATGTTTATTTCTGACCCATTTGACGTTAATGCGATGCCAGAGATGCCTTTTGGCACAGCTCCGTGTCTGCTAATGATCCCAGAAGCCTCCATCCTGGAAAATTAAGGATACCCATCATGTCTGCACTTCCTTGCAAAGTATCTCCAGCTTACTTCAATTCCCCTTTGTTGTTTTTTTAAAACAGCGCTTCCAGGCTGAGCGTTTCAGATTTTAGCAACAGCTGAAGGGAGGGGGCAGAGAAGATTTTGGGAGGTGACACATGATTCCCAGGCAAGGTTTCCAGACCCTTTCAGAGCCCATCTTTGACGGAAGGAAAGAGTCAAAGGAAAGAAGTCACAAATAAGATTAAAGGGAGGAGAAGCGGTGCGTTTTAAGCACATATATTGTGGATACTACTTATACCTCACAAGAACTATCAAAATATTATCAGCACAGATGAACAGTCACTTTAAGCTAGTGTTGTGCCAAACTCTGAATGGTTGTGGGTTGTTTGTTTTTTGCAAATGTATTTGTAAATATATTTGCTTCGTACGTCAGGGATAGAACTTTTTTCTGCTTCTTTCACAGGATCGGCTCAATTAAAGGATACAGTGGAACCTCGGTTTACGCCTACCTCCATTTACCAAAACCTCCTTTTACGAATGCCGCGTTTCTGTGGTGCTGGATGCGCAGATGCGATCTGCGCAGCTTGCGCATGGGCAGAAGTGATCTGTGCAGCGT
Source organism: Zootoca vivipara (assembly GCF_963506605.1). Lineage (NCBI taxonomy): Eukaryota > Metazoa > Chordata > Lepidosauria > Squamata > Lacertidae > Zootoca > Zootoca vivipara. The sequence goes on along the minus strand of NC_083278.1, from coordinate 94,611,183 downwards.
GCGCATGCGCAGAAGCGCTCTATCTGCACTTCGCACATGCGCAGAAGTGTGCCTTCGGCAAGCGAACGCCTCCGCGGAACGGATTGCATTCACAAACCGAGTTACCACTGTATTGTAGAGTTGGAAAAGGTTCAGAAAAGGGACAACTCAAATGGTGGAGGGGATGGGGCATCTCCCCTATGAAGAAATGTTACAGCATTTATGACTTTTTGGTTCAGAGAAAAGGTGAGTGACTTCACTTCTCCTTCTGCTCTGACCATAAAGTCAAAATGAGGCACCATGATATTAATCACGCAGGACGACATGTTTGTTTCCCTTGGTTATGACTCAGTCACCGATGACTGCCCGTAGAAATGTTTTTAGAATTTGCACTTCTTGAGTTTTATCTTATTTCCATCTTTGTTTAAGCTGCTTTGGTGGCCTGAAGCTGTGAAGCAGTTTATAAAATTGTAAGAGAAATAAACCATTTTTAAAAAACTTTATTACAAATCATAATAAACAAACATAATCACAAATCATAAATCATAATCACACATTCATAAGTCCTAATAAACAAACATGAACATTCAGACCATTTAAATGCTCAGTGCAATGTCACTTCAAGCAAAGGGGTTGTGGTCCCTTTCACAAACATAGCCAGTACAGAGGCTTTTTTGTAGAAAGTAGGGCTGTAATCGCATCCCCTTCAAAATGTTTAGTCTGTGCTTCATGTCCCATCTCTAGTGTCCACATGCTCACCACAATGCGCAAAAACGGCATCCCCCTTTTATGTATATTGACATGATAATGTAGATCATGTATGTAGAGTGTGATAACTTTTGAAAGGCCTGTACTCATTTTTCCAATATATGGGGGTGAGGCAGAATACCTCAGGTCACTGAGACTTCAATGCTGCTGTTGGAGAGACTTGATGAAATATCTAAATTATACACAGTTGTGTGACACATGGTTAATTTGTGTCTTGTAACCTTGTGGGGACGTTGTTGTGGATTTTTAAAAATGTTTATTGTGGTAGGAGAAAAAAATATATATACAAATACTTTTCAAATAGGCTGGTCGGAGTTGAGGGCCAAAACATTTAGAGGGCACCAATTGGCAAAGCCTCTGCAATGGTCTTTCATCTGCACATAAATCACACTGAAATATGTGTTTCGGTGCACAGCTGTAAGCATGCATGCTCAAAATACACATTTATAAAGTGTTTAAACTGCCATAATCTGTGTTGCAATATTCGTAGACGTGTGAAATCCTGCAAACGGTTAAGCTGCTGTCCGCGCATTAGTCCATCTTGAAATTCACAAAGACTGAACTCCTCAAGCATCCTCAAGAAAGGGTCAGCACTCGGAGGTCTTTATTGAAGACGGCAGTGTTACAAGACCCAGGTGCAGGCGAGTCAATCCTCTTAACAGTGTCAGAATCAAAGCCTCTATCAGACCCTTGAGGAAATTGCCCGCGTGCCTTGACAACAGGGCCATGTGTCACATAGGTAAACATTCAACGTCTCAAGTCCTCTTCTTCCTGGATACCGCCAAGCAACATCTCACGGGCTAGTCTTGAACAAAAGAATAGGTACTTCAGAGCGGCGTTTGCAAGAGATGACACACTAGAAGCCATCTAGAGATCTCGCGCAAAGTAAGACGGAGCCTTCTAAACACATCGCTTTCCCTTGTGTTGGCTGCCAAAGGTAAGAGACTCATGGAGGAAAAGTTCAGTTGTTAAGCAGGAGGAAGAGAACGAACGATAAGATACCAGTGTCAGCCTTGACAAGGCACCTGTTAAAAAATTGCAGATAACGACCACTTCTGCCTGTTCTCCTTTGCTGCCCTTTATACAGGGAACTAGATTCCCCTAAGCAGCTACAAGACTTCCTCATTGTCTTTGCCAGCCTCTGCACAGCGTTCGCTCTGCCTTTGCAAAGCTCCCTCTGAAAAAGCTTGGCGAGACTCGGGCTGTTGGCACACAAAGATCATTGTCTTCAAGTAAGCAATGTTTGCGTACTTGTGCTACGCCATCTGTGCGGTTTTTGACATATAGACAATACTTAGGCCCAGTCCCTAAAGGGATCATTGGGATGCAGCTATTATTTCCATGCTGGCGGCAATGCCAGGAAAACACAGCAACTGCCCTCCTGACATAAAATACCACAAGAGGAGAAGAAGGGAGGTGGGAGGCTGCAGTTTAAGTACCTGCCAGGTTGCTGAAAAGGGTCTAGGACAGGGGTCCCCAAACTAAGGCCCGGGGCCAGATGCAGCCCAATCGCCTTCTCAATCCGCCCCACGGACGGTCCAGGAATCAGCATGTTTTTACATGAGTAGAATGTGACCTTTTATTTAAAATGCACCTCTGGGTTATTTGTGGGGCATAGGAATTCATTCATTTTTTTTCCAAAATATAGTCCAGCCCCCCACAAGGTCTGAGGGACAGTGGACCGGCCCCCTGCTGAAAAAGTTTGCTGACCCCTGGTCTAGGAGGCCTGCTGCATCGCACAGGGGGGGCCTCTGTGCAGATCCAACCTGGACCAGACATCAGACTGACTCCATAGTCCACTCAACATACCTGAGGGACTAGCATCCTTGCAAGACTCAATTAGCATGGTGCTGGAGAACTGCTGGCCTTGCCACATAATAATAATAATAATAATAATAATAATAATAATAATAATAATAATAATAATTTATTTGGGCGGCTTCCAACAAAATATCAAAATACAATGGTCTGTTAAACATTAAAAGCCTCCCTAAACAGGGCTGCCTTCAGATGTCTTCTAAAAATCGGCCTGAAGCGAGATGAGCGCCGCACCACCTAGTCACCTTTGACTAGACTTAACCATCCAGGGGTCCTTTACCTTTTTTAAAACATTTATAGCAAGGAGGGAGTCTGTAAGATTGTTCCCACTTCTCATACCACTAGGAAACACCATGTCTCAGGCTTCTTTCCTACCCAGAGCTTGGTGGTTTTTAAAGGAAGGGGAAATGGGGATGGCTCTACCCAGGAGTGCCTATGGCAACTTGAAAACATGCAGTATTTTCTGTTGCGCACATGTTCTTGATGGGGACCATGAGTGGGTTAGCTTGGTGTGCGACTTTGTACTGCACGGTTTTCCTTTGTGTAAGCAGATGAGGCATGTTGAAAATGAGCATGCATGTGGTAACCTCCAGACCATAGAGACAGTACTGATGAAAGTCTCAGTGTTGTTACTGTTGTTACTTCGCGCACTATGCCCAGCCTTAACATGCTCCCCTGTGTGGCTGATAATGGCAGCCTACTGTGGATTAACCACAGAAGACAGGGGAAAGGGGACTGCTCCAATCTCCAGCTACGGTACACAGCCTTATATGCCACTGAAGACGGGTGCGGCACTGCAAACCAGAAGGGTAAGAATGGCAATAGAAATGCCCCAAAACCCAATCCACGTTACAAAATAAAACAAAGAGGATCACTTTGCCACATAGTAACATGGCAGAGCAGATTCAGGGGAATACGAACAGTTCAGAAACGTTGGGCGTGGCGTCACAACTCTGCATGGGTGGTGCTGTGGTCTAAACCACTGAGCTAGGGCTTGCCGATCAGAAGGTCAGCGGTTCGAATCCCCATGACAGGGTGAGCCGCCATTGTTCGGTCCCTGCTCCTGCCAACCTAGCAGTTCGAAAGCACAAAGTGCAAGTAGATAAATAGGTACCGCTACAGCGGGAAGGAAAACGGCGTTTCCGTGTGCTGCTCTGGTTCTAATCCACTGAACTTGATGCTACAAAGAAACTGTTAGGCTGCCTCCATGTCGTTGCTCTTTTCAGCGGCAATGCAGTCATAAACCAGCAAATCCAAGCAGTGCAACTGAGGCTCTTGTGCAGGCGTCAGCAAGGTTATATGGCCATAGGCCAGATCATTCCCATGGACGGGCGCAGCATGACACCAGAAATGGCGTCTGCGCTTGTCCGTAGAACCGGAAATCGCTTCTACGGCTGTGCAGATGCTGGAAATCGTGCCTGCGCAGAAGCGATTCCTGGCGTCTGGGCATGCTCAGATGTGATTTCCGACGACTGCACGGATGCCATTTCCGGTGCCGCTCAGTGAGTCCCCGCACCGTGCTGCGTCGGTTTAGCACAGAGCGCAGGGGACTCGCCGAGCAAACAGCTCAGTTCACGGGCCGCCCATGGGCCAGATAAACGGTCTCCGTGGGCCGTATCAGGCCCATGGGCCAGAGGTTGCCAAACCTCTGCTCTTGTGCAATAAACCCCTTCCCCCAATGTCTGGGCTTTTTGCAATAAGGAAAGAGATGGGGGAGATTGCTCTGCGCTATGTCATCTAACCTCTCCACAAACAAATGGGAATGACTGCTCAATAAATAGTTGGCACCGTCTAATCTCCCTGCAAACAAATCAGGGTGGATGCTCAATAAACAGGTCACCTGAAAGTGAATTTGTGCCTCTGTGTTTGTTTAAAATCCTAAGAGTCTCAAGTAAGTGGCAAATGGGGCATATGCAAAACATTTCTCCCCGTTTGTGTGAATATTTCCCCAACCTGGTGCTAATATACCAAGGATGGATATCCTTCCTTTAAAAACTAGCTGTGCATACAAGGCAAATTTATCTTTAAAATATCATCTCTATGCCTCTTATTCCTCGTTCATTGGGGAGAAGCCACTGGGGCTACTTTGGGGGGGGGGATATTAAGTGCTGACATTTACCAGGTGGCAACAAGGTCATGTCGGGTATTTTGTACCAAGTGTGTGCATGTAATTATCAGGTAGAATTACAGGTAGCAGAGGCTCAGCACATTTGAAGGGGCTATTATGAAGTAGCTCTCTTGCTTACCTTAGCACTCCCCTCTTAAAGCAGATAAGGGCCAGGGGGGATTTTGTGAATAAGCAAAGTGTGTGTGCCAATAGATGCAAACATTGGCCTCGGGGCAAACAAAATAACAGATAGAGGAACAGTTTGTGTACTGAAGAAAACAATGCTCGCTACTGAACATCTACCAAAATTTAAGGCTGGAGGAAAATCATATACTGTACCTTAGATTTCCCAAAGTGGTAGGAGATAAGGCTACTGTAGCTTCTTCAGTGCATTCACTCCTGGGCCCTGCCATCTACTTTTCATCCATCCTTGCCATGTAAATTACCAGGTGGGAATATGACGGAGGATTTGGACAAATCCTCAGGCAAATTGAGCCATTTTCCAAAGTGGTTCTGAACCACCCCTAATACCTGGAGCCCTGATCAATTACAGCAGGTTTTGGATGGGGTGGGTGATAGTGCTTGGGGATTGGGGGGGGGGGTGACAGCCATCAGAAAGCACAGCTGCCTTATCTCCTGCTGTATGGAGAGATTTGAAGGACTATGAAAATTCTCTTTGAATCTGGCAACCCTACTAACATCTAAAATCCACTAGACGAAATAGTCTGAGGTTTCCCCCCCCCCTTTTTTTAAAGGAAACTTGCAACCAAACCAGATTTTCTTTTCTGATGTCAGCCAATCAATCCGTATCTTCTTAAAACCTCAAAGGATTTCTGCTTTCAGCTGCTGAAAGGAGGAAAGAAATCTGCCCATTTTCTAGATTCTTTTCTTCTGCCCCTAGAAGAGAGTCCAACAGAAGTTACTTAAATCAATAAGAAGCTTCGCTTGGGATTTAGAGTATCAGGGAGTAGATCTGACGAGACTGGAGTTAAATTACATTTCAAAACGGCGTTTAAAATAGAACAATCGCCCTCTCTGAGTCTTGGGTGCCTGGATTTTAGCTTGTTTGGTTTTCTTTAAAGCGCAAAACCTTCCCATTGCTTTAAGAGTTGCCGTCTTAAGTGTAAATCCAATCTAAGCATCTTCTGGCAGAGAAGAAAAGCCTCCCCACCCCCACCCCACCCACCCCAAACCCCAATTTGCACTTGAAGCTTTAAAAGAAGCACAGCAGGCCAACTTTGCACCCATATTTTTGCATATCCCTGGCTATTAATGGATAATGAAAATCAGATGACTCACTGCCACCTAGTGGTTTCCGGAAAAAGTGCATCAGGCTCTAGGGTATGAATATTCAGAGTGTATTCCAAAGAAATCTCTGTCATTTTCCGTAACTCTGAAAAGCACACAGTTATCAAATGCAGCTTTTCCCGACACAGGATGATGAACATCCAGGTGCCTTGTATAGCTTAATGTGAACCACGAATTTGGCATGCAGAAGTTCCATGGGCTACATGGGCTAAAAGCTATAGAAGAATGGCAACTTAAACTGATGGAATATGTGCAGCTTGCGGACCTAACATATAGAATAAGAGAACAAGAAGAACAAAATGGTCAAAGGCCTGGAAATGATGCCTTATGAGGAACGGCTTAGGGAACTGGGTATATTCATCCTGGAGAAGAGAAGGTTAAGGGGTGATATGATAGCCATGTTCAAATATATTAAAGGATGCTATATAGAGGAGGGAGAAAGGTTGTTTTCTGCTGCTCCAGAGAAGCAGACACAGAGCAATAGATTCAAGCTACAAGAAAGAAGATTCCACCTAAACATTAGGAAGAACTTCCTGACAGTAAGAGCTGTTCGACAGTGGAATTTGCTGCCAAGAAGTGTGGTGGAGTCTCCTTCTTTGGAGGTCTTTAAGCGGAGGCTTGACAGCCATCTGTCAGGAATGCTTTGATGGAGTTTCCTGCTTGGCAGGGGGTTGGACTGGATGGCCCTTGTGGTCTCTTCCAACTCTATGATTCTATGATTCTATGAAAATATGCAGGGATTTATGCCTTGCAAAATGAACCATGGGAAGAGAAGAAGGGAAGTTATTGATATTTTAAGGTTGCTTAAATGAATATTCTAAAATGTAAAACAGAAAATTTAATAAAAAAATTATAGGGTGGGGGGAACCATCTCCTTTCTGAAAACCACTGCCAGTCAGCAAAGACCAGGGATGGCTAAGTGTTTTCAATGCTAGGGCCAGATTCACAGTCAGCCAACCCTTTGAGGGCCATGTGAAAGTGGTGAGCACAACCACTGTACATGCATACACACACACACACACACACACACACACACAATTAAAAAAGAAATAGTTTATTTTGTGATACATAATAAACAAAAACTGTTACAAATATCTTGGTTGTCTTTACATTATTCACCCATAAGAGCATACAAGGTCTTGAGAATGAAAGTAAAATACCATACAAAGAGCATACCATAATGCCCTCTAATCCAGGAGATCTCGCCAAAGACCACCATGCGATTGTGGGAGAGCCCTTGCCTTTTCTTCCTGCCTCATATAAGATATAAACGTTTGCCATGCCATATAGAAAGAAGAGGAGATTTTCCTTCCTTCAGCCACTTGCATTTGGCACATTCGTTTTTCTGCTAGTGCTGCTGAGCAGAACCTTTGGTACCACAGTTCCGTGGTTGGAATTTCCCATGCTAATTGCTTCCAGGAAGAAATAACGTCTGTAGCCCTGCTGATCCAAAATAATCACAGGACAAAATTTGGAGTGGCGTTACAGCACTTCTTTCCATGGGAGAATCATTGGGGAGTCGAAGCTCACATGGGCATAAAGGAGACATATCTGACGACGTCTGTGGTTCTCTCACAACATGCCCACTGTTAGGAAAGAAATTTAGAATGGTGGTATACCAATCAAAAAGCAACCATTTCATAATGCAACCGGTAAAGGTAAAGGGTAAAGGGACCCCTGACCCTGACCGAATAACTCTGGGGTTGCGCCGCTCATCCTGCTTTACTGGCCGAGGGAGCGGGCATACAGCTTCTGGGTCATGTGGCCAGTATGACTAAGCCACTTCTGGCAAACCAGAGCAGCGCACGGAAATGCTGTTGACCTTCCCGCTATAGTGGTACCTATTTATTTACTTTGACGTGTTTCGAACTGCTAGGTTGGCAGGAGCTGGGACCGAACAATGGGAGCTCACCCCATCGTGGGGATTTGAACCGCCGACCTTCTGATCGGCAAGCCCTAGGCTCTGTGGTTTAACCCACACCGGGAGAGAAATGCTAGCATCATAACCAGGAAAACTAATGCAATAATCCCTACGTCTGAATGCACCCCCAGATTCAAAAGCCTCTCCAGTTGGCTTCTGTGGGTGGAACAGGAAGGGCATCTTACCCTCCTTAGACAGCAAAATGTATCAGGCTATCCTGGAATGGACATTTCCACCCCAATTTCATCTGATACAAGAAGGAAATCAACTGCCACCTTCACAATGTATTGGCAAAATAAGACATAACACTAATCTCCCATTGAACTTACATGCAGCCAACCCCACTTGAAACTGCTTCCAGTGGCTTCCAGTGGCCTGTTTGAGAATAGGCACACTTTGTTTGGCACAAACCTACGCAAGATGTGAAATATCTGCAACCTTTAGGGATAGAACCACGTCACCCAAGAATGTCACCTCGGCGAAATATTTCCGAGATGATGTTGTTATGATCATGAGCAGGTGGGCCATGATTATTCAAGAGAAGGAGGTTAAATCAGGAATGAGAAGCACGTATTCGAAGGACAGCTGGGTGTTTTAACTATAAGGTTCCTTCTTGATCTCATTTAGCAGCCATGCTCTCTGTTATTATAAAGCTCTAATTCCTAATCTTGAGGATCCGGCCTCATATTACACTCTGTGAGATCAGTTTCAATCTCACTTATGTTATCTGAACTTTGCAGGATTTACATATTTATTCACCCATTTATTGCACGTTGCCCGTCCTCAACAGCACACAGGGGTATCGTTGTTGTTGTTGTTTTACAATATTGTGAATTTTCGTGTTTTCATCTTGCGAACTGCCTTGTGATCCTCGGATCAAGGGTGGCACAGAAATGTAATAAATAATAATAAACAGTTCCCCAAATTCCCAGCAGTGTTTTCGAAGGCAAAGCTGCTTCGAGCCCAAACTTTTTTCCCCTCCCCCAACTCGGATTTCAGGAGGATGCTCTCTCATTGTATAAAAATGTGCTGGGGCTTGGGTGTACAAAGCCAGGTTTACTGGCACTATTTCTGTTGCCGCCACCTCCCTCAGCTTAGCAAATGCCGGCCAAGAAAAATCCCACGAAACAAGAGAGTGTTAATTCAGGGAACGGCCACAAACTCAAAGTACAGAGAAAGAACTTGAGGAACCGTGGACCCTCCAGGTGTTGCTGGACTTGCAACATCCATCAACCTCAGCAGGCATAGCCAATGGCCAGTGAGTCATAGTTCAGAAACACCAGGTGGGCCAAAGTTCCCCCACACCTGGCATACAGGAAGTGGTCAAAGCCGTGGACTTAGTAGACTTCTGTTTGTTCGGTGATGCTTCCCCAGTGCAACCACATTACTGAGGTCCAGAGGGGTTTTGTTGCAACAAAAGCAGGACCAACATTTGTGGCATAAAGTTACAGGATTTCAGCACAAAGTTACAAGGCATGTACTGATTGGATATACATGTACAGTATATATTAGGAGAAATTCACAATAAAATGCAGGTGAATTTTCATGAGAATGCACACACACACGCACACACACACTAAGCCCACAGCTTACGCACATGTAATTTGTGCACATTCAGCTTTAGGTGCGTGACAAAAATTTAAAAAGTGAGCAGGGTTCCAGGATAAATGACTTTGGCAATCCCACCCGCCATTGAACCCAGTGGGTTTTGACGATACACAATTTTGGCTTCAGCCACATTTCCATGTAAGTTTGCAGGCTTAGTGTGTATGGAAATATGAAGGACTGAACTTAGGAGTGGAAAAATGAGAAACTGAGAACTGAAATGGACAGATTCCCCCATCCCTAGTTAAGAGACACATGCCGCTACCAGCCTGGTTGGCTCAAGCTGCAAATTCAGATCATTTGTGTCATTTTGGAGGTGCAGGCTGATGAAGTACAGAGCTGGAAGGATGGAAAGAAGGAACTTGAAGGAGCAGGAGACAGTTAAGCATAGGCCTACTCTCTGATATGTCTAGGATAGAACATGGAAGACCTGCAGATGTTTTAAGGGAACGTTATCGCATAGGATTTGAAAAACTCAATTCCAAGGATTGCAAATGTGTTGGGAAAGACATAGGGCTGCTCCTGAATTCTTTACAGATTACTTTCTGACAAAGAAACAGATTCACAAGCCCTTTCCACATTATGGTTTTAGTTATGGGGGCAATCTATGGGGGAAGTCCATGGCTGCAGCGAGCCCTTCCAATCCATTCCCAACGAAAAAGAAGTTATAAGTCATTTGCTTTTCTCATGATGAGTTGGGAGGAGACATTATTAGACAGAGAAAGTGCTGAGTACAGAACCAATTTTTTTTTTCTTCCTTCTGCTCTCCTTTTATCTGATCATCTTCTCATGTTTTTCCACTCTCCCTCTTCTTCCTTCATCCTATAGTGGTGGCAGTGAATGCTAATGAGATGATAAATGGGCCAACCCCAGGCAATCATTTTCGGGTAATTAGTTCAACTACTGAACTTCGAAGAGTCATTTGCTTCCAGCCAGGAAACCTGGGTGGTTAGTTACCTGGTTTCTTGCGATTCTTCAGTGAAGGTGTGGTTTTCTTAAGCACAGGTGTTTCATCTCGCCCTGTGGGCATGTTTTGGTCAGAAGGTGAGGGTATTAATTTTGGGGGTTGGGGAGACATCCAGGATATTCAATTGAACAAAGCCTTTGTCTTGCAAGTTTCCTCATTTTTTAAAAAAGTTTCTCTCCTTAAATCAGACATCAGAACACAATATATGTAAACTACCAGTAATTTAGCCATCTAAAATAGATGGCCATTCTTTGCAAATTGTAAAGGTAAAGGGACCCCTGACCACTAGGTCCAGTCACAGACGACTCTGGGGTTGCAGCGCTCATCTCGCTTTACTGGCCGAGGGAGCAGACTTTTTTCTGCAGACAGCTTCCGGGTCATGTGACCAGCATGACTAAGCCGGTTCTGGCAAACCAGAGCAGTGCATGGAAACGCTGTTTACCTTCCCGCCGGAGCGATACCTATTTATCTACTTGCACTTTGACATGCTTTCAAACTGCTACCGGTAGGTTGGCAGGAGCTGGGACCAAGCAACGGGAGCTCACACCGTTGCGGGGATTCAAACCACCGACCTTCTGATCGGCAAGCCCTAGGCTCTGTGATTTAACCCAAAGCGCCACCCATGTCCCAAATTGCAAATTGTAGTTACTCTTAAATGGTAGGTCAGTGCTAAGAATCAGCAGCTGGTAGTCCTCAGGCTCATAGCTGCCAAGTTATCCCTTTTTTTAAGGGAAATTCCCTTATGCTGAATAGGCTTCCTCGCAAGAAAAGGGAAAACTTGGCAGCTATGCTCAGGCTAACACCAGACACTAAAGAATGTAGCCTGATTGTATTTCTTTATTTTTCCTATCTATCTATCATCTATCTATCTATCTATCTATCTACTCTATCATCATCTACATTTATATCCCACCTTTCCTCCAATGAGTTCAGGGGACATAAATAGTTCCCCTCGCCATTTTATCCTCACAACAATCCTGTGAGGTAGGTTAGTCTAAGAGGCAGTGACTGGCCCAAGGTCACCCAGTGAGCTTCATGGCTGAGTGGGGTTTTGAACCCTGGTCCTATTCAGACATTTTAACCATGGCACCACACTGTCTCTCTTTGCATACACATTCTCATGCAGGGCCGGACTGATACATTTTGGCATCTGAGGCAAATCACAAAACACCCACCACCACTGGTGAAGAAGGGTGAATGGAGATCTACCTCAGGAATGGGAACTGGGGATGGGGGAAATATCCTATACTGGGATCTGCTACCCTTGTTGATCCTGCCACCTGACGCAGTTGCCTCACCTTGTCTCATGGGTGAGCTGGCCCTGTTCTCATGTAGGAGTGAGGGACAAGAGCTCCGAGAAAGATTTCCTTGAAGCAAACAAAAAAGAGGGTGGCGGTGAAAATAAGCATAGACAGAAAGGAGGAATGGTGGCACAGAGGAAGGACATTGTGTGGTGGTGAGGCTTGCTCAAGGTGCTCTAGTGGGTTGTGGGTATCTTGTGGGTAAGCTGTTGGCCTCAAATAAGAAACCAGGTCTACATCAGGGGTTGCCATCTTTTCGGACCAGTGGACAGGTATGGAATTTTGAGGAGGCGCCGTGTGGGTCTTGGTCACAAAATGGCTGCTGTGGGGTGTGTAGCACTGCAGAAAATGACTGCCTCAAGGGACACGGCAGAACAAAATGGCTGCCATGGTGTGTGTGGCATAATGTAGAAAGGCACCAATAAATCAGCCAGCAAGGGCAGTGCTATTCTCTAACTCTACAATGGTGCTCCCCACTTCAAGCATTTGCTACCTGAAGAAGAGCCTCACTCTGTTTAATGAAAGGGACCAATTTTCATCGAGATAATGGCCAGGGAGGGGAAAAACAACCCACCCCCACTAATAATAGGGAGTGCAGGTTTCCCCCAGACATCTGGTTGGCCACTGTGAGAACAGGATGCCATCGGCCCAATCCAGCAGGCCCTTCTTATTTTATTATGTGCTTCCTAATGACACATCAAGGGATTGACAAATCAGTCACTTTCCGTTCATCTCAGTTTTTCATTTTTCCAATCTCAAATTCATTTCATTTCTGCATTTTTTGTCCACGCTTTCCCCTATTTTTTTTTTAAAAAAATACATTCCCCCCCCCCGCCCACCGGAGAACTGCATTGCAAAATTCAGAGACATGTGTGTTTCAAAGGAGAATTGGCATTTCGCTTTGTGTCTTGATACGAGAAGTGCGAATGAGGGTGGTTCACATAAAAATGTGATTGAAATGTGAACTGAACTAATTTCTCTTCTATCCCTCGGCACATCTAGTTTGATTCAGAGCTTCTGCCAATTCTCTCCCTTTTATGCACGTCAGCTACTGATTCAGATGCATGAGCCAAGAGGTTGCCAAATGGGAATGTGCAGCTGAGGTACAGGAAGATGAAATTCTTGCCAACACTACCGTTGTGCTCACGTTGGAGAAGGGAGGGCTAAAACATCCCTTCCTTGTGTCTTGGCTTGTGCAAAAGAGAGACGGTGGACACGGCCAATGCTGAGGAGCCTTCAGCTCTTGCTTGGTTCAAAATATGGCCTTTATTATTATTATTGATTGATTGGTTGATTATTCCCTTTACACCCTGACCTCCCTCCTAAAGGAGCCCATTAGTTCCCCACCACAGCTGCAACAAACCAAACTCCGGCGTGCACACGAATTTGCAAAAGGAAAACAATTAAACAGGAACAATTAAAAAATGTTGTCTGAACAGCTCGTTTCTATATGACAAATGTGCGCTAAAGACAGCTTCCGCAGAAAAACCTGGACATCGTCCAATTTGAAAGAGTGAGCGAGAAAGAGAGAAAAGCACACCAAATAAGTGAGTTAAGTGTGACCCACCGCATATTATAAATAACTCATAGGAGGAGAACGTTTTAAATCAAATATCTGAACTAATATTTTGCGAGCCATATGATAAAATATTTTTGCTCAAGCCATCTGTTCAGCAATTTGGACAAAAGTAATAATCAGCCCTACAGATTTCATCTCATCAGCCGCTGGTGTAGAATCTGCATGTGGAGAGATGACCTTTCCTTCTCTGTAGACCCTATGCACACCTATCCACTATATGTTGGGCACGGCGTAAAGAAATGGGAGCTTAAGCTTTCTCTTGGGTTCTCTCTGCGCAGGTGAACTAAATATGAGTGTACTTGTTTTAGATCTTCTACTAAGGTCAGAATGAGATATGTCAGAAGACCTGTGGCCCCATGCTTTTTGAGAAACAGGGCAGGGCAGCTCAGATTGGTGCTGAAGAGATAGGGATTTAACTAGGACAGCCACATGCCCTGCTTTACAGTGGAGAGTCCTCTATTTGAAAGGTTGTTATAGGACAGGCCTCTATTTGAAGGACTGTCTGGTTCAAGTCTAGTTTAAAGATGCAGAACTGTAAGAAGGGAGAGCAGGGGCCTGTTAGCAGACTGAGCAGGTGCACTGATCCTGGCCACATCCTTGTTCCCCATTGTGGTGAGAGGTATTGTTTTCCTATATGATTTTTCATATTTTTGCATCAATACAAATAAAGTAGCACATGCAAATCATGAGGTCCTCTTTTTTGGTGATTCCCTAAGTGGCATAGCTGCCAAGTTCTCCCTTTTTTTAAGGGAAATTCCATTATGCTGAATAGGCTTCCTCGCGAGAAAAGGGAAAACTTGGCAGCTATGCTAAGTGGCCACCCAGCTACATTAGTAAAGAAACAACAAACAGCAGTGGAACAACAAACAACAAACAGCAGTGGAATTTGCTACCAAGGAGTGTGGTGGAGTCTCCTTCTTTGGAGGTCTTTAAGCAGAGGCTTGACAGGCATATGTCAAGAATGCTTTGATGGTGTTTCCTGCTTGGCAGGGGGTTGGACTGGATGGCCCTTGTGGTCTCTTCCAACTCTAGGATTCTATGATTCTATGATTTGAATGTGCTATAAACATGCAACAGCAGATGGTGCCAGAGAGCAGTAAATTTTTATACAAAAGTTTCCATACAGGTTTTTAAAATTTTGTTATAACAATCTAATTTCTGACTTATTTATAGTGTGTGGTTTTGTGGTGTTTCCCCCCCCTGCGTGTATATCCTCTCTAGGTTGAATTCCTCTGTCTGGCCACTGTGGGAACAGAATCCTGGACTTGATGGGTCTTTGCCTTGATAAGCAGGACTCTCCTTATATATAAAAACACAGTACCAGTCGTGCTAGAAGTAATTAAGTAGAGGCCGGTAAGATAACAAATATGGCATACAATCCATCCCAGGAGATCCCTTCATAATGTTCCCTCTGCTGAGGATGGACATCAGTTTGAAGTCCAGTTACTGGGACGCCAAATACAGTGGTACCTCTGGTTAAGAACTTAATTCGTTCTGGAGGTCCGTTCTTAACCTGAAACTGTTCTTAACCTGAACTTTAGCTAATGGGGCCTCTTGCTGCCGTCGCGCTGCCAGAACAAGATTTCTGTTCTCTTCCTGAAGCAAAGTTCTTAACCTGAGGTACTATTTCTGGGTTAACAGAGTTTGTAACCTGAAGCGCTTGTAACCCGAGGTACCACTGTAGACGAGATTTTGAAACTTGATTTCCTCATGTCAGATTTTAGAAATGATTTCTGGAGGAATTCTATGCAAGCTGGTACCCACGAAACCAAGATCTGAAATGTACCTTATGATTTACATGGTTTTTTCTTTTTCCTTTGCTTGTAAAAAAATTGGGACTACAATGGCGCCTCGGTTTACGAATTTAATCCATTCCGGAAATCCGTTCTTAAACCAAAGCCGTTCTTAAACCGAGGTGTGCTTTGCCTAATGAGGCGTCCCGCTGCCGGTGCCCTTCCACCGTTCGGCTTCCGTTTGTAGACCAAGGTAAAGTTCCCTAACCGGAACTCTACTTCCGGTTTTGCGGAGTTCGTAAACCGAATAGTTCGTAAACAGGGCTGTTCTTAAACTGAGGTACCACTGTATTTGGATTTGCTTGACTTCCTTGTCACTCAGACCTTCTCAATTTATTTTAGCTCCAGCTTAAAGAAGACATTTCATTGAGTAACATACAAGCTGCTCAAAGAACTTCTGTTGACCTGAGGACACCAACTATCGATCCCATAGCAGGTCACTTTTAGTATTGGGTCAGAAGGTCACCTTAGATGGCCACATGGACGCTGAGTGATGCCATCATTGCTCTAGACTCAGTGCATAAAGAGGAGTTGCCCATGCTACTAGTTTCGCATCACCATGAGGCTGCATGATAACCTTGCTTGTCACATTAATATCTCACCCAGGGAATCTAACCCACAGCAGAGCCTCGCACTATGATTGAATTAGCATTGGGCTTGGTCCAAAAGCCGTATGTGGATTCCCTCCCCACCCCCAACCTTCTGGACCTCCGGCTACCGAATGAGCCACATTGACACCAATACCCACAATCAATTTGTTAATAAGGATCGTGGGGAGATTCTGCAGATGGGAAGAGCGAAGGGGGAGAAAGGAGATCATTATTTTTAATTTAAATAAATCAATGTGTTAATAAGAGATGTGGAACATGATGGGTGGAGGAGGAGGAAGAGGAGGAGGGCAAACGAGAACAGCCTCCTCTTGCTTTGACAGTTGTTCGATGTGTTTCAAGCCTAAAAAGATTCTCTACTCCTACCCTTTTTAGTAATAGCAAATAACTAATTATATACTCCTGAGTTTTAGGGGCATGGGCAGTGCTTTCTTTCTTTAACACAAATTAGAGAATGGGGAGGCTTGATTCCCAGAAGGGTTTATTTTCAAGCCGTCTCTGTTCTAATACACATCTAAGAGGACAGAGGAAATATCTTTTATCGTTCAAATCTCCCTGAAATTTAAGAGCAGCTGGGGATTTTTTTAAAAAAAATACAGATATGATTCATTAAATTCATCTCATTCCAAAGACACCTTCCTGCCAGTTTATCTTTGTAACTACAGTCATCTCTCCAGAAGAGCACCATTTCCTGAATGTTGTCAACCTGAACAGTGTGTGTGTGTGTGTGTGTGTAAGGGATAACACTTAGTCTATTTCCGCCCCCCTTTAAAATACGGAACCCCAGTCCTTATTCCTCCCCTTTCCTCCTAGCATGCTCCTTTGTAGAACTAATTACCGTATTCAAATTCATAGGAACCAAGGAAGTTATCTTATACTGAGTCAGACCACTGGTCTATTGAACTAGTATTGTCTGCGCTGACTGGCAGGTTTCAGACAGGTGACATTCCCAGCCCTATCTGGAGATGCTGGGAACTGAACTGGAGGCCTTCTGCATCCAAAGCAGCTGCTCCGCCACTGAGCTAGCAGCCCTTCCCAATTAAAAAGATCAGAAGAGAAATAGCAATTGGGCTGCTCTTTCTCTTTTCCTTTGTAATCAAAAGCATAGCATTTTCTATAGGCCATACTGAGTGCTAAGATCCACAGAGGGCACCCTCTTGGTAGTTTCAGCTCACTCAGAAGTTGGGGTGGCGGGGAGAGGGCATTCTCTGTAGCAGCCTCTGGGTTGCGGAATTCCCTCCCTATAGAAGTGTGTCTGGCTGCTTCACTATACAGCTTTTACACCTGAAATGTGTGCTTCCAGGACCCACCCCATTCTTGTGATGTAATTATTTTTAACTGATTTTAATTCTGATTCTGATTCTGATTTTTATATTGTTGCAACCCCTCCCTGGGACCAGTTGGTGAAAGGCAAATGATATTTTTTTTCATGAAGAAGAAGAAGAAGAAGAAGAAGAAGAAGAAGAAGAAGAAGAAGAAGAAGAAGAAGAAGAAGAAGAAGAAGAAGAAGAAGACAGTGGACCCTCCTTCCTTGGAGGTTCTTAAGCAGAGGTTGGATGGCCTTCTGTCATCGATGCTTTAGCTGAGATTGGACTAGATGGCCCTTGGGATCCCTTCAAACTCTACAATTCTATGATGCGAGGAGGAGGAGGAGGAGGAAAGAAGAAGAAGGGAGAAGGAGAAGGAGAAGCTTTTAATTCCTTGTATGCCCATGTTAGCAGAGACCACAGGGAAACTGTGCCCTGTGATCTCTCCCTACATACCCACACCCCTCACACACAATATTTCCAGTCATGAAGGACATGTAGAAAAATAATTAAAATATGAATTTCTAGTGAGGTACACACACACCCCTCAAGCATATGCTATAAGAAACTTGTTAGTCTGCAAAATGCCACCATTTCTTTGTTGTTCTAACAAGATGGCGTTGCCAGCCAGCCCAATCATAAAGGCAAACTAGGCAGCCACTTCGGATGCCAAAATTCCAGAGGAGCCTGGCTGGGCTTTGACAGAAAGAGATGGTGCCTGCTCTTTTTGGAATATTCACTTTGTCAGTGTGTGCTTACGACTGCTATTAATAATCCGGAGGGGGTTGTATATAGTTCGGATTAACGAACAGGGAGCACAACAGACTAATAGGTAAGACATACTGAGCATAAACAGAAAAATAAGGGGGGGAAAGCATATCCTGGTCAGCTCCTGACCATTATGTGCTATTGGTGTGGCACAATGAGATAAGCCACACTATGACTTACTGAGATTGTGATTTTCCCATAATTATACAATATTTGTAAATTAAGTAGTCTATAAATCTTCCTAAATAAATAAAACAGAACTGTAGTCCACGGCAAGTGGAAGTTCAACTTTCCCAGCCATAAATTGGTCTTAATACGGTATGACCTTCGGCAGAGTCATTTGCCCCAGTCCCGGCAGGGGTCATTTGTGCAAGGGAACAGGCTTCTGAAATGCATCCCTAAATCGGATTAGGAATCCTGCGCTCAATAGTGTGCTAAGCATACGGCCCCTCTTCTCTCTCTCCACCCGAATCCAGCTGCAGCAGAAGTGGATGCAAAACTGAATTAGAAAACCAGCAATTCTTCCATTCTACTGTCCGGAGGAAGGGGGTGAATTTAGTCCTCCCTGCCCCTGCCTCTGCCATTCCTTGCTGAACAGTTAAATCTGCACATTTGCCGCTTTTCTAACTGGAATACAGCCCACAGAATGTTAATAACTTAGTTTTTTAAGTTGTTGTGAAGCTGATTGAAATAAGTATTATTGTTAATCTGTATGATAATGTATTATTATTATTATTATTAATCTGTATGATAATGTTCGCAATACCTTTGGAGGCTTCTGTCTTTGGGGGAAGCCCATTGATACAGCACCTGACCCAGCCACCTTGTAACCTAAGTGATCAGATTATTTCATTCACCTCTAATACATATGCACGCTTCACATCCGTATAATATAACTCTGCAAAAAGGCATTCAGAATCCTCAGGTTTTAAGTGCTCGATTGTGTGAGACACCCTCAGGGTCAGGTCCTGTAATTCTATATGAAATAGATTATTAAACATTACATGGGTATCAGGTGCTCTTTGTTCCACAAAGCACTTTAAAAAATGTATTACCCATTGAACTTAATTATTGGTGGGAGAAGTCATTTCTTTCCCACCATCCTGTTAACTAAAACGCATACATTGAAATGATTGGCTGCTTGTACGAATCCCCATTATAAAGCCCAGACCAAATCCTTTTGCTTAAAAAATACAGGGGGGGGGGAGCGAGGGGGAGATGCAAAAGAAAGCTAGAGCTTATACCATAAGTACTTTGATAAAAATTTATATATAAGATCGGTTTCGTCCTGAGCTACAAATATCAATCTCCATCTAAAACTGCCTGATTCTAAAATATACTCTGAGCTTGTTCTAATCACAGGATATGTATTCTGAATAAAACAGCCCCTCTATCAGCAGCTAAGTCTCTCTAAGTCATCATTTCCAATGTGTCCGTTTTTTGAAAAAAAATTAATTAATTCCTTTTCAGAAATATTCTCATCTTCTACTAAAAGGAGGGAGTGGGGGGGAAGCATTTTGATGTTGAGTGACAGGATTATGAAGTGACCCTTCAGGTCAGAAGGAGACTTTTTCCTTTTCTCATCAAGGAAATCAATTTCTAAGTCTGACTCTCTTAAAATAATATATTCTTGTGGCACGCATACAGCTTCTTTCTCTTCTCCCCCCCA
Organism: Zootoca vivipara; assembly: GCF_963506605.1. Classification (NCBI taxonomy): domain Eukaryota; kingdom Metazoa; phylum Chordata; class Lepidosauria; order Squamata; family Lacertidae; genus Zootoca; species Zootoca vivipara. The sequence goes on along the minus strand of NC_083278.1, from coordinate 94,591,685 downwards.
CACACCCTTCCCTGATATGCTATGAAAAGAATAAGAGGTAAAGAGGATCAGGGGTGGCGCTAGAATATTATAATCTGCCACACTCACACATCAGTCTTTCACTAAGTAATTCCAGATAAATTGAGGATTTACATATTTAAGATTAAACGGGGGGGGGGGGGAGAGAAGCAGAGCATAAATAGAGGACCATGAAGAACCAACTGGAGAAGTTACCTCTTAAAACTTATTTTTTTATTTTTATTTTAAAAAACCCCACACACATACATCTATTATTACCCTCTGAATGCAATGTTTACGAGGAATCCGGCAGAGTAATCTCAGTCGGATCAACGAAGCACAAACAGAGATGCCAGCCTCAGGCTTTCACCGCCTCCCTTCCAGGCCTTCCAGTACTCAGAAATACCAATTGCCATGACAGGAAACAGTTAAATGCCTCCAAAGGCTCATACAGGCAGCAGATGGAAAACAGGAGGAAACCAGCTGGAAGTGTGTTTCCCTTAGAACTGATTTTCAACAGCCCGTGCACAAATAACATCTCACTAATACAGAGATAAAAATAAAACATAAATATTGAAAAGGTGACTGGTCAAAGCAACAAGATGGCACTCGAGAGAGAGGAGGTGGGCTCTCCCAATTCCTTTGCCCTCAGAGGCCTCCACGCTCCTACAAGTGCTTCAGAGAAATCGCACACACACCCAAAAAACGAGGTAGAACTAAGCTCCACTGGTGTGACTTTTAATTTCGCAGCTATGGATTCTGGCTAGAACTTGGGGTCATGGTCTCTTTAGTCTCAGAGGCTTCTCTCTTTCGTTGCTCCTCCCTTAACGCTGCTGGGTATTGCCCTCACCTTCCTGAGTTTGAAATAACCCATCTTCTCATTCCAACTTGGACTCCAACTCCACCAGCCAAATCCAGCATGCCCAATGGTCAGGGAAGTCATAAGAAGAACCCTTCTGGATCAGGCCAACTGCTCATCTTGTCTAGCATCATCAACTCTCAGCGGCAAACCAGATGCCTATGGGAAACCCCATAGGTAAGGAGCACTCTCCCCATTTGTGATTCTTAGTTATGGGTTATCAGGAGTGGACAACCTCTGATATATAGGAAGCTGGTGTAAGCTTTTCAATACTGGGGTTAAGTGTTGGCAATAACTGGTAGGGGTGCCAATATGGCATGCCCTCATATCACCATCATACTTTATGCCACTGAAACCCCAGTTTCAGTGCTATTTGCCCCTGTGGACATTTCAGGGCAGACACCCTCCAGGTGACAGTAATGCAACAACATTGGGGAAGCATTGCAGAACATCAAAGGAAGCAGAATGATGTGCAGGTGGTCTAGTATAAATCCCCGTTGTTGTTGTTGCTGCTGCTGCTGCTGTTGTTGTTGTTTAGTCATTTAGTCGTATCCGACTCTTCGTGACACCATGGACCAGAGCACGCCAGGCACTCCTGTCTTCCACTGCCTCCCGCAGTTTGGTCAGACTCATGTTCGTAGCTTCAAGAACACTGTCCAACCATCTCATCCTCTGTCGTCCCCTTCTCCTCCTGCCCTCAATCTTTCCCAACATCAGGGTCTTTTCCAGGGAGTCTTCTCTTCTCATGAGGTGGCCAAAGTATTGGAGCCTCGGCTTCAGGATTTGTCCTTCCAGTGAGCACTTAGGGCTGATTTCCTTCAGAATGGATAGGTTTGATCTTCTTGCAGTCCATGGGACTCTCAAGAGTCTCCTCCAGCACCATAATTCAAAAGCATCAATTCTTCGGCGATCAGCCTTCTTTATGGTCCAGCTCTCACTTCCATACATTACTACTGGGAAAACCATAGCTTTAACTATACGGACCTTTGTCGGCAAGGTGATGTCTCTGCTTTTTAAGATGCTGTCTAGGTTTGTCATTGCTTTTCTCCCAAGAAGCAGGCGTCTTTTAATTTCGTGACTGCTGTCACCATCTGCAGTGATCATGGAACCCAAGAAAGTAAAATCTCTCACTGCCTCCATTTCTTCCCCTTCTATTTGCCAGGAGGTGATGGGACCAGTGGCCATGATCTTAGTTTTTTTGATGTTGAGCTTCAGACCATATTTTGCGCTCTCCTCTTTCACCCTCATTAAAAGGTTCTTGAATTCCTGACTAATAAATAAATAAATAAATCCCCAACTAATGCGCTATTATTTCATCAATGGCATGTTGCCAAATATATCGAGGAAAAGTTGCAGAATTATATACACACACACACACACACACACACACACACACACACACACACCATTTTGAAGAAGCCAAAGGAAGAAAACTACTAACTTGCTATTGCAATTGTAGTTACAAAGACATGCTTACCGTAATTATTGCAATAATCCTTTTAGAAGTGTAACACAAAATTAGCGGGGCCATACTTTTTATTAGCCAACTCACCGTGGAGTCAATTACTGATGGTTGTTTACTAGTATTAGCACAAGTCATTTACTGTTGAATAAACAAAATTATCTCATTTCATAGTCCCTCTTTCTCTCTCCCTTTCCACAGGACAGGTTGTGGGTAGCTCTAATCTGAAAAGCAGAGCTCTGAGAGTGTATAACAGGTCTGAGCAGAAGCTACCTGGATCCCAGTAGGTTCCTTAGCATTTGATCTGCCAGGGTTTCACAACGGCAACAACAAAAAGGCGCTTCCCTCTCCACTTAAATTAGGCCGGTGAAGTGAAGAAAGTATGGGGTAACCAGGAATGGAATTTGTGTGTAAAAGGACTGCGAACTTAGCACTTATGGTAATAAGAACAAATTCTTAGCGCGCAGAAATGCACCCAGAGGCCCTCTCCTCTTCAGTTGTATCTGTGTGTCTTCTGCACCTGCCAGCAGCTGGTAGATCTCAGAGGACATAGTTTAAAAAACAGCCACAACTAGATCCAACAAACTTGAAGTGTGCCCACCCTTGGCGCAGCTTATGAGCATGCAGAACTTCCAAGTGTCCCTATTTTCCAGGGACGTCCCTGATTTAGAGAAGCCATCCCGGTTTCTGGTTTGATCTCAGAATGTCCCGCTTTTCCTTAGGATGTCCCTATTTTCATTGGAGAAATGTTGGAGGGTATGGAGTTATGTGACCCCCAAAATGTCTGAAGGCAACCCTGTATAGGGAAGGTTTTTTTTTAATGTTTTATGTTTTATTATGGTTTTTATATATGTTGGGAGCTGCCCAGAGTAGCTGGGGCAACCCTATAGGATGGGCTGGGTATAAATAGTAAAATTATCATTATGGAACGGGACTCCCCTATTTTCACCGGCTAAATGTTGGAGAGTACAGTATGAGCATGTTTCATTACAGACGTGCAGAATTGATGAGGTTGTTTTACATTACATCTTTTTTTCCGGGGGTGGGGGGGGGTGTTTTTGTTTTTTTTGGTGCTGCATCTCATCACCACTGTGTGATTAGCTGGGCCTCAAATGAAAGACGGGGAGCTTGTGGCACGTTTGGCAGGGCTTCACTTGCTTTTGTCACAACATAAAGCTGCATTTGAAACACTATTTGATGTATTTCGTTTCCTTGTTAAAGAAAGACAAGAAAATGAAAGGAAGAGGTGTTTCCTCTGATGTTTCTTCACCTCCCTGAATGAATCGGGCCTTTATTTTGTTTTTTATTGTGCGGCTGTATTTATTTCTGCCACCTTCAAATGCATATTATTTTAGAGATCTGATACCATCTACTGTTATTGCAAGCTTTTCACGTCTTGCACTTATCAAACGGCAACAGTCAGAAACATGTCAAGGTTCACACAAGCACCACGTCAGTCGGGGGAAAAAGCCCCTCTCCTCTCTCCCCACCTCACTTATCTATATCTCCACACCCAACAGCTGGCTGAAATTTATAGTTGATCTACGAGGTTTACCCTCATTGACTGTCCAGAGATCCACAGTCTATCTGCTCATATACCCGTCATTATCTTTTTACCAGGCTTCCTTCTCTTATTCTGGTCGCAGAAGCAAAGGGACTTATGTCGCCAATAATGTCCAGCAAACTCTCCTCTGTGATTGTTGATCAGTTTTATGTCCATGTTCGATCTGTATGAATGAATGCGGGTTTTTCACTGAACAATTAAAGATGGAAGCTCTTTCTACTGAACTTGTTAGTGATTCAGTAACAAGGTATCCCTAGGGAATGGAGAGAATTTCAGTTTAGTTTCCCATTTAAACCTACTCAATCTGAGCTCCCCAAAACAAAATGTGAACAGAAACAGTCATTCTCCTTTGAATATTGAAATGTAGTTCTCAAGCAAATTAATGTGTACAAAAATGCATATATGGGGGGGGGGGATAGAAAAATGCATTAGATCAGGCATCCCCAAACTGCGGCCCTCCAGATGTTTTGGCCTACAACTCCCATGATCCCTAGCTAACAGGACCAGTAGTCGCGGCAGATGGGAATTGTAATCCAAAACATCTGGAGGGCCGAAGTTTGGGGATGCCTGCATTAGATCATATAAATTGGCTTCGCAAGAATTATTTATATTAGGCATCATCATGCTCCCAAGGCAGTTTGGGAATTGTAGTTGGCAAGAACAGCTTCTTGATCGCTACGCTTCCTGATGAGACCTTGTAAGATAAGTAGCAACTCCCACCTGAAAATTTCAGGACCGCCAACCTTTGTCCCACAATACTTCACTTTGTGATTCCTACATCCTGCTCCCATGTTTCTGTCTGTGCAAGGTAGAGAGTGCAGCAATTCAAGCAAGAAATTACACCCAATATTACAAGGCATACAGAGGATGTTAAGAACAAACCATTAATAAACTTTTTGAACAGATTCAGTGCAGCTGTTGCACTTAAAAAAAAATCCTGACATTTTCAGAATTTGTCTCCTTCCAACCATTGCAGGTAATGACATTTCCCCACATCTCTGTAGCGGTATTTTTAGACTAACTTAAACTTATTGGGGAAAGCCCACACAACTTTCCAAATACTGAAGGCTTGTGGGAAAGAACTTTTGGCAGGAGCAGAAGGGGAGGGGAAACTTTATCATCTGTAGCCAAGGATAGGGAAGTAAGAAGAAGCCCATGTCTCTGCTCAACAAATATCCAGCATAGGAAGGCACTAAGGAGATTGAATCTAACCAAATTTATTCAGAGTGAGCCTGTTGAAACTCATGCCTGTTAATTTAATGAAGTCTACTCTGAGTATGGTATGTATTGGACCCAACCCTATGCACAGAATCTCATTTCTGAGATCACAGCTTCCAAAGAGCAGGGCAGAGGCTTTGACAAGTAGCAGCAAAGCATTACGCCATTAGATGTTCCCTCTACCATCACCAGTTCTGGATCCTGCTGTGTCTCATTACTTTTTTTTTTTTTTAAAAGAAAAAACTTTATTTCAATTATACAACGATACAAAATAGACAAAGCAAAATCAAATAGACAATTAACAAATTAACAAATCAATAAACAAATTGGCAAAACAACAAATAACAAATTAACAAAATTAACAAAATAAAGAAATTAGCATAATATAAAGAAATTAACATAACATAACCTATCTTAATCCGAACCTTTACTCAAACCATAATTTCGATATTTCAATTAAGACTTAAGTAGTAAAGGAACGAGGATAGATCTAAAATACTTACTTATAATACATAAAATACACAAAAAAAGAAAATAAAAATACAGCAAAAATACTTCCTACTATTCATGCATCGCTTTCCTTCTTTCTTTCCCTCTGTTCTTGCTTTAACTTACTTCTCACTCTTTATTTCATTAATTACATCATTATATCTAATAAAATTTCCTGCTTCTTTTTCAATTTAGACAAATCACCAAATCAATATTAAATTTTTCTTTTTTGAAATACTCCTCTACACCTTTCCATTCAATCATATATTTTTGTTTGGGGATGTTTCTAATTACCGCGGTCATTTTGGCCAAATTCATAAACTCTACTAATTTTTCCTGCCATTCATAGATTGATGGTACTTTCCCTCCTTTCCAATTTCTGGCTATAAGTAATCTAGCTGCTACAATTGCATACAACAATACATTCTTTTTCTCTTCTGGGATGTTATTCGGGACCATATTCAATAGGAATAATTCAGGTTTTTTTTCAAACGTTAATTTCAGCATCTTTTTCAGTTTTTCATAAACATTGTTCCAAAACTTCCGAATTTCGTCGCATTCCCACCAACAGTGGTAATAGGTGCCAATTTCCTTATTACATTTCCAGCATATGTTGGAATTCTTTTTGCAAATTTTCGCAATTTTGGCTGGTGTTATGTGCCATCTGTAAAACAGCTTTAATATATTTTCTTTTATACTTGAGCACGCCGTGAATCTTGTCCCTTCCTTCCACATTTTTTCCCATTGGCAGCTATATATGGGCCTTCCTATATCCTGGGCCCATCTCACCATTGTAACCTTTACCACCTCATCCTTAAGTTCCCATTCGAGAAGGTAATTGTATAATTTAGACATTGCCTTGTCCCCATTTCCCAATAATAATTCTTGCAACTTTGATTTATTCCCCAGAAAGCCAATTTTCTTATGTTTTTCGAAAATACTTTGAATTTGATTATAATGTAGCCAGCTTGTACACTCCTGTTTTATCTGTTGGTATGATTTTAACTTTATCTGTTCTCCATTTTTTTCCAGAATGTCTGAATAAGTCGGCCAGGTCTTTCGTCTGCTGTCTTTGATCATCATGGTCATTTCTATTGGAGATGCCCACCAGGGCGTTTTCGGCTCCAGAATGTTTTTGTGTTGGGCCCATATTTTTAATAAAGATTTCTTGAAAACATGATTTGTTATTTCTTTATATCCCCCTTTCCTTTCTTCTAATAAATAATTATGCCAGCCCCAGATATTATTGAAACCCTCTAGATCTAGAATTTCTTTGTTTCTCAATTCAACCCAATCTTTTATCCAGCACAAGCCCGCAGCATCATAATACAGTTTTAGGTCCGGTACTCCCCATCCACCTCTATCTTTTGTATCCGTTAATAATCTATACTGTATCCTTGGTGTTTTTTTTTCCCATATAAATTTACTTAGGCTTTTCCTCCATTTCTCAAAACATTCCTTCCTGTCAATAATTGGTAACATCTGAAATAGGAACAATAATTTAGGCAATACTGTCATTTTGATTGCCGCTATTCTCGCGGACAGGGTCAGATGCAAATTGCTCCACCTTTCTAAATCTTTTTCTATTTCTTTCCATTTCTTTTCATAATTATTTTCAAACAAATTTACATTTTTAGCTGTTATTTCAATTCCTAAATATTTGACCTTTCTCGCTATTTCCCATCCTGTTTTCTCCTCTAATTCCTTCTTATCTTTTTCCCTTAAATTTTTTGTAATGATTTTGGTTTTCCCCTTATTTATTTTAAAGCCCGATATTTTTCCATAATTATTCAAGATTTCTTTCAAATAATGTATATTTTCTAGGGGATCCTCCAATATTATGACCACATCGTCTGCAAAGGCTCGTGCTTTATAGGTATTTTCTCCTACTTTTATTCCTTTAATCTTTTTATCTTCTTTTATCTCTTTTAGCAGACTTTCAATTGTCAAAATGAATAAGAGTGGTGAAAGCGGACACCCTTGCCGAGTGCCCCTCGATATCTCTATCTCTCCGGAGATGTCCCCGTTTACAATCAATATTCCTTTTTGCTTTTGATATATTGTGTTTATGCCTTTAAAAAAATTTCCTTCTATGCCCAATTCTCTCACCGTCCTTTTCATAAAGTCCCAATTCACGTTATCGAAAGCCTTCTCGGCATCTAGGAATATCAGGGCAGTTTCCCAACCGGGGTTCCAATCTAAATACTCTATCAAATTTATCAAAATCCTGACATTATTGTTCATTTTTCTTTTAGGGAGAAAACCCTGTTGTTCACTTCCTATCAACCTATTCAATACAACTTTTAATCTACTAGCCATAATTCCTGCGAATATTTTGTAGTCAATATTTAGCAAGGAGATAGGTCTAAAATTTTCAACTTGGTCTAATTTCTTATCTCCTTTTGGTATGAGGGTTATAAAGGCTTCTTGCCACGATTTGGGTATAATTTCTTTTTCCATTATTTTATTTACTAATTCGACATACACTTCTCCTAGCTCTTCCTTAAACAATTTATAATGTTGGCTAGTGAGGCCATCCGTACCCGGAGATTTCCCCAATTTTAAATTGCCTATGGTTTCATATACTTCCTGCAATGAAATTGGTTTATCTAATAATTCTTTTTCTTTATTATCTAATTTGTCTAATTTGTGGCCTGCAATATATTTATCTATGTCCTCCCTATCAATTTGATCTCCCTTGTATAATTTTTCGTAATATTTAATAAAACACTTATTTATATCCTCTTTCTTTGCCCAATTTTTCCCATCCATCCTAATATTTGTGATTATTCTTTCATCTTGTTTCTTTTTCAGCTGCCACGCCAGCATTTTGCTTACTCTTCCTCCCATCTCAAAGGTTTTTTGTTTGGCCCACTTAATTTTCTTTTCAATTTCTTGTCCCAATAACATCGATAATTCCGTTTGTAAAATTTTAAGCTCAGATACTATTTTTGAATCTTTAGGGTTTTTTGCCAATTCTCTTTCCTTTTCTTCAATTTTCTTTTTTATCATATTTTGGTTGTTTTCCCGTTGCCTCTTTATTTTATTTTTCTGTTGTATATATAAACCTCGTATAAAGGCTTTGCTAGCGTCCCACATTACTTCCACCCCTACTTCTCCCGTTTTATTTATTTGGAAAAATTCTTTTATCGAGTTCTTAACCTTACTTACAAATTCTTCATCAGTAAGGATCCCCTCATCTAGCCTCCATCTGGTCTTTCTCTTGTAGCCCTCCTTTAAACTTAACATTACTGGATTGTGGTCTGTTAATGATTTTACCATAATTTGACATTTCTCTAATTTAGTTATTAATTTATTTGTAAGCCATATATAATCAATTCTTGCTGCCGATTTCTGTACTTCTGAGTAAAATGTATATTTTTTCTCCTCCGGGTTCCTTAATCTCCAGCAATCTTGTAATCCATAACTTTCTATTACTCTAAAAAACAACTCAGGCAACTTCCCCTCGTATTTTTTCCCTTTGTTCGATCTGTCTAGATCTGGTTTCACTACTCCGTTGAAATCTCCGGCTAATATAATTTCTTCATCCTCAACCCATTCACCTAATTGACTCCATAATTTCTTAAAAAATTCTGTTTTACCTCCATTTGGGGCATATATATTTACCACTACCACATTTCCCTCAGATAGATATAACTTTACCGCCACCACTCTTCCTTCGTCATCTTGAAAGATCTTTTCTGCTCTGATTTTAGGGTCAATATATGTCACTACTCCCTTCTTTTTTTTCTCGTTTGAGGAGATATATTCATTACCCAAGCGTTTATTAATCAATACTCTTTCATGTTTTTTCGATATATGGGTCTCTTGGAGACAAATTATTTTCCAACCACCCTTTTTCAAGACATGCTCCACCTTATTCCTTTTAAGCTTATTATTTAGACCATTGATGTTCCATGAGATTACATTAAGATTCATTTCTTTATTACTATATTTAATTTATTAAACTTTAACCTGGCCGTAGCCTTCGTCAATTTTAAAATAAGAACTAAATTCCCCAACAACTTACACAATCAAATAGAATAATGAATAGAGAGAGATCTTCTAGAAACAGAAAATAAGGAAACCCCCAGAATTAAACACACAAGTCTTTGCTGTCCTCTTATCCGTCTCCCGCCGCTGCCAACTCTTCTTCTCCACTGTTTTCTTCCTTCTCTCCTAACAGTTCTTTCCAGTTCCTTTTGCTGAACCTTTCGGCCTCTTCTGATGATTTTATAGTTTTCTTCTTCCCTTTGAAAATAAAAGTAAGTCCCTCCGGATACTCCCACACGTACCATGCTTTCTTTTTCCTCAGAATGTCAGTCAACATCTTGTACCTCTGCCTTTTCAGCCGAATTCTCTTAGGCAATTCTTTGTAGATGTCCACTGTTCGTCCTTCTATTACAAGTTCTTTTCGTTTTTTCATCTGAAGTATTTTGTCTTTAAGTAGGGCAGAATTCAAATGTACCATACAGTCTCCTATCGCTTTGTCATTCTTCTTTTTATCAATTCTTACTCTATAAATCCTATCCACGTCCAGCCACAGGTCGTCCGCCTCCACTTGCAGCCAGACAGCTAGCTCTTTCACAATCTTCTCATCCACCCGCTCACTAGATCTCTCTGGCACGCCTCTCAAGCGAAGGGTAAGAGCATTTGTTTTCATTTCATTTTTTTTTTTTAAAATATTTTTATTAATTTTCCAATTAAAACCAATTATATCACATTCAATATTTCAAATTATACACATATATATATCAATCAGACCGAATGTTATGCCAAATCATCTAAAGAATTTTTTATTTGGGTTCCCATGCTTCAAGAAATTGGGAATTCCTCGCAACTGTCCACTGCCGTCTTTTTTCTAAAGTTCAAATCGTCCTTCAAGTTCATAATAATCCAGATCTTCCCCTTACAGTCACATAGATGTTTTCTACTTTCACGATTGTTTCCCAGCTGCTGATATAAATATCAAACAAAGTCTCACAGATGTTCTTTCTCCTGTGTGAGTTAATCAGTCCAGCCTCCCCATAAATCTTCTTAATGGAGCTCCTGTTGCGTTGAAGCAATTCGAAGTAGCGCCATCTTAAAAAGCTCAAATCACTTTCGCTTTCCTCTCATGGCCATGAAAATTTACGATCATTATAGAATTTACAGCTTTTCCAGGCAGGAGACCCAAACATCAAACCATAGACTCTTGGTAAATTAATGGATCTCCTTGCCCTATAGCTGAACTTAGCTTCAGGTCGCTGCTCCAATTTAAAGTGCGTCACAGCTCATAAATCCTCCGAACGCATTCAGAACTCCTTCCGTCCGACTAGGGGGGGGCTTTTCTCATCGGCAACTCCACATCTTTAAAAAAATATGCTCAGTAACAACAGTTATAAGGTTCAACTCACACAGTCTTTTGCTTCTCTTTCACTCCAAACAAGCCAGGACATCGCGTCCGGGAAGGTACGAGGCAACAATATGAAGAAAAAAAATAAAATAAAAACTCACTCCCCTTATCGCTCCGTCCCCATCAATCCTTCTTCCAGATGCAGTACAATCTTTGACTCCTCTCACTCGGCAGCATAAATTTCTCAGCAGTAAACAGCGCTTCTTTCCCTCCTTCTGAAGTATGTCCATAGATTTAAGCCTAATTATCTTCTTTAACCATGGAAATCCCCGCCATGCAGATTAGCGTCCGGGAGTCCTGGCCCTTGTAAGTGCTCAGCCCAAGCTCCCCCCACTCCAAAAACAGTCGGAGTGGGTCTGGGGGCATCGCGGGCCAGCGGCCCCTCTCCGTAACCCCCGGAGAGGGTAGGGGGTTGCCATTTACTCCCCTAGCAACCGCCAAATTCCTTACAAAGGTCAGAGAGATGGAAAACAGGTCCGCCATTCCTGCAGGCGGAAACCGGAACCCGCATTTGTTTTCATTTCAAGCATCGCGATCTGGTCTGCTAAGTCCTCGTGTAGTTTCTTCATCTCAACTCTTTCTTTTTCATCCTTCTTTTGTTCTTTTTGCATCTCTTTATTTTCTGCCACTATTGTTTGCAATGACTCCTCCTGTTTGTTCAATTTTACATTCATCTCTTTTACAGCTCTGTCCAATTCTTTATTTTTGCCACTGAGTTCCTTAATTTGGTCAGACATCTCTGTTATTACTCTGGAATTTTGTTCTATCTTTGATCCCATTAGGTCTAATTTCTCATTTAAAGATTTATTGCCTGAGTCCAGTTTCTCATTTAAAGATTTACTCATTTCAGTTATGAGATCCTTGATGTCTGTTAATGAGTCGTTCTCTGGCGTGATTGACAATCTCTTTTGGTTACTTGTTGAATTTGCCGCCATTGTTGCTTGTGCTCTTCTTGATGAAGTCCTAGATCCTGTCATTACTTATTTCTCTTCTCTCTGAATGATTCACTTCTGAGGTTTCTCTTTCTTTCTGGGAGCCCCTCCGGAATTATTACAGACTCATCTAGTTCATTTAGGTGTCAATTCGGAATGGTCTTTCCCTCTGGTTCCCTCTACTTATCCTTTATTTATCAATTTTGGGCGCGATTTCTATTTTAGCCACTAGGTGTCAGCACATCGCTCCCCAGTTAGCTATGCTCCTTTCTCTTATTCCCTTTTGTTTCTCTCACTTCCGTGAAGAAAGGGGAAGCTGGCAATCTCTGGTGACTCTGCAAAATCAATCCTCCATTTTCTTGGTCTTTGCCCTCTTTTCCAACTTAAAAGGTAAGTAAAACAATCTTTGTTTCCTCTGCACGGGTGCCTAGTAAGGCGTTCATAAAGAGCTGTTATTGCAAATTATCTCTTCAGCCTCCACCTAAACGTGCTGGCTGGGAAAAGGAAGTTATTTTAGGCTTTTAATAGACAGTCCCGATCAGAGTAAAGCTTCTCTTCCCCTTGGTGAAAGGTTAACTTTGTGTTCTACACAGTCTCTTTAATCAAAGGATTGAAGTGACAATAAAAGCAGGCTTACTCCGCAAGTTTTCCCGCGGTGCATGAAATAGTCCCACGGCCTTCTTTACCCGGCTTGCGTCTGTTTCTCTCCCTCTTAAGCTCTCCGTTTCACCAAGCCGTTTTCCCCTCGAAGCCCCCTTTAGCCGAGGGGTCTGAGTGCTCGCTGGGCAGGTTTTGGGGCGCTTCTGCCGCTCCGCGAATTATTTTGCGCCGGCTCCTCTCCTCCGCTTACACCCCCAGAAAAAGGGGGGGTGCAAGCCCGGAGTTCTGCCCTCGGGCGCCGCTTTTTCTTCTCCTCAGCCAAACCCCGCGTTTGGCTGTTTCAGGGGGTTAAAATTAGCGCCGTTCGCCCCCACCAGCTCGCGTGCAGCACACCGGAGTCTCCCGTCTCTCGGAGCTCCTAAAAACCGACCCGCTCACCAGCGCACTCTGGCCGGAACTCTCGTGTCTCATTACTTAACCAAATATGGAGACCAGTAATGCATATAAAAGCGGATAAAAGAATATCGGCTGGATGAAAAGTTTTAATATTGTTGCATGCCAACCCAATCTCTGAGCAGTGTGAGATTCCAGGGGTTCCAGGCACTAACCCAGGGCTTGAGTTTCCTTTTGGGAAATGAGGCACAGCAGAGACTGCGGTATCTTTAGGATATGCAGTATGGTTTATTTATACATATGAGCCTTTGATGGAGACATTTGCAGCATTAACACCCCAAAAGGGTCTTGTTTCTGCCATAGCAGGAGCCTTACATTCAAGCAGAAATCAGTCGTCTCTCTCTCTCCCTTTGCAGCCTGCAATCTTTTTGTATTCAGCTTCTAGCTCGCATAACTCCTTCCCTAACCTCTCAACTCTAAACAGTTGCTTTATCTGCTGAGGGAGGGGGTCCCCATCCATTTACCATCTCCCACCGATCTCCTTTGCGCCTTTGTACTCTTAATGGCCCATCACCCAGGCGATCACCTCAACACAGGGAGCTAGCCTGGCTTAATTAGCTTTTAACACTCGCCAAATCCAGGGAGTAGAAGTCTGTCACCCACAAACTCATAAAAATTATGTTTTATGTGCGACATTTATAAATAAATTACTCGTTCAAAAGGGATGTGTAACCTGTTGGATTATTTTCAACTTGGTTGGATATTTTTATTTGTAGGCTTGCATTGCTGCTGCTTTGTGAATTTTATAGGATTGTTTTAATTTTTTTATTGTTCACACATGTATTATCTTGTTTATTCAGGTGTGGGATTTTATTGTTCCTGTATCTCTTTCTTTCTTTCTTTCTTTCTTTCTTTCTTTCTTTCTTTCTTTCTTTCTTGTACAGTGCCTTGGGTATTTTTGTTTGAAAGATGGTTCGTGCAAGAGAGAGAGAAGGAAGGAAGGAAGGAAGGAAGGAAGGAAGGAAGGAAGGAAGGAAGGAAGGAAGGAAGTGATGGGGTGAGTGGGTGGAGAGCCAATAATGAACTTCAGATTTAAAAAAAAGGATAAAGCTCAGTCATAGACCAGGAGTAGAGAAAAGGAGCCGGTTGCACTTACTCTCAGAACTTCCTTTGCCTCCTCGGAGAGACTGGACTCTCACTGTTCCTTCATATATTCAAAGCTTCATTTGCATTTGCATTCAGAATTGCCTTTTCTTTTAGCTCCAGACTTCTAACATTCGAGAACATTTAAAATACATTTTTGTTTTTGTTTTCACCAGTTATAGCTCTTAAAGGTTTCCCTATTTTTCCCCTCAGAGCTCATTCTCTCACATTAGCAATTTAAACGTGCCAGTGCCTTTTAAATCTTCTCCATAATATGTTGTTACTGCTGCATGCCTTGTGCAATATACAGGCAGGCACATCTTGTCCCCTTTTATGCAGCAAGCCTAAGTGATCGAGAGATGTTAGCAATCAGTCTAAATTATTATGAACCTATATTAAAAGCCTGGTTCTCATAAGCAGTTAGCAATGTGTTTTCTGAAATCTCCTGCAAACCCACAGTCCAAATCATCTTCTTATTCTCCCCGCCCCCTAATAAATAGTCTAATGGGGGCATGGAATGTGCTTAGAAAACAAATCTTACATGTTTTCTGCTTTGCGGTTCTTCCTCATCAGATGGCCCCTTCCCAGGAGACTGGCTGTTTAAAAAACCAAATCTAATAGTAAGTTTTGTTTTCCTTAGAAAATCTCCAGATAAGCACAAGGTGAAACATGTTATATTTTAATCAAAAGCCAGTTTTTAACATTCTTTAACATTGGTATTCTTCTTTTTAAACTGAGAGAGATTCTGAAAACTTCTGAATTCAAAAGGCCTGAAGCATCACTTGGGATCTTTTTGTGGGTGAATTTATAAATGCAACATTCTCCTCAGCTGTGTTCCAGCAAATGCATACTGATGCCACAGTGAAGGTGGGAGAACATAGGCCTCACAGCTAGTAACCCTGATAGCCATACGCCAATCTAAGCCAACATCCTGTTAGCCAATTAGATGATCATGGGAAGCCCACAAGCCATACCCAAGAACACGCATCCCCAATCTTCAGCCCTCCAGATGTTTTGGACTACAATTCCCATCTTCCCCAACCACTGGTCCCATTAGCTAGGGATCATGGGAGTTGTAGGCCAAAACATCTGGAGGGCCGCAGTTTGGGGATGCCTGCCCAAGAACAACATTTCTGATCCCCACCCACTGATATTCAGCAACAAAATTTGTCTTATATCTATATCTGTGCGTTTAAAAAAATTCCTACATGTTCCTGAAGTGTTTTGTCTTCTCTCTGCTTTGCAATCCTATCCACTCTCTATTCACTATAACAGCTACAATGTTTTCCTCTTTTGGACAAAGTAGATGAAATTAACAGGCACAAGAGATCCTCCACAGCAGATTAGGCCTGCCAGACTGCAGACAATTACAGCATGTCCAGAGCTTTTTGCGAGGAAAGAAAAGGGATTCAATTTCCTCCATCATACATATTCAGGCAATAAATTTGTTAGGCTGATTAAAACTTCAAAATTCATATTAGTTCATAGCTGCCAAGTTTTCCCTTTTCTCGCGAGGAAGCCTATTCAGCATAAGGGAAAATCCCTTTAAAAAAGGGATAACTTGGCAGCTATGTATTAGTTTCATATTTTTTTAGCATAGCAGGTATTTGTCTCCTGCTCTTTCTTACTTCAAAATAAGATAGTCAGATGGTGTAGAAAAAGGCAAGAAGGCAAGCTCAATATGAGACATGGTCCTATGATGGCAATTTCACCAGAGCTGGAATAGGAAGCCCGTGGCCCACCAAATGCTGCTGAACTACAGCTCCCAGCATTCCCGACCATTTGCCATGCTAACTTGGGTCACTGGAAGTTGGAGTCCAACAACAACATCTGGAGGACGATAGGTTTCCCAGCCCCTTGCACTAAAGAAAAACTTTGATTTTGAACATCATTTAAGGGTGAATAGTGAGCATTTTGAAATAATTGAAGGTTCAGTTGAGCAGAGAATTATGCAAGGGGTATTCTTTGACCATGCATGAAATCAAGCACTGATGTGCCAGTATGGTTGAAAGCAATAAGCTAGTGCCAGATTTAGGGTGGTGTGGATGGTTCCTCGGCACAGGATGCCTAGGGCACAAATAATAACTGAATAATAATTTTATTATTTTTACCCCAGCCATCTGACTGGGTTGCCCCAGCCGCTCTGGGCAGCTAAAATAATTGAGAAGATCCATTTGGGGCTGCCAAATTTGGGTATGACTCAGGGCGCCATACTACCCAAGATCACCAAGATCCACCCCCTGTTTCTCCTCTCTCGTTCTTCCATAACTCCCACACTGCCAAGGAACCATTCCCAAGAGCCACTTTATACACTAAGCCTGCAACTTACATGCATTTAACTTGTGCGCATTTAGCTTTACGTGCATGGCAAAAAAAATAACAAAAATTAAACCAGGAGCAGAAAGGGAGCGGGGTTCTGGGAGATATTACTATGGCAATCCCACCCACCATTGAACCCAATGGGTTTTGACTACACACAATTATGGCTCTAGATGTGATCCTGGAACGGAATGCCCACATAAGTTGCAGGTTTCCTGTATAGCACTACCATCTTTGTGTAATATATTGTGTGCAATAAGAACAACTGAAATCTATAAACCTCCAGTGTAAAATTCCGCTACAGCTTCTTCTGGTCGCTTTGAAGAGTGTGTGTTGCATCACTGGGGCTTTCTTCGAGAGAAGCTGAAGGTAAACTTCACTTATGCCTGACCTCCTTGGCCTTCGCAGCTGGAATGTGTTGGGAATCACTTCTGGCACAGAAAAGGTTAATTGTCTCCTGCTGTGAGGTAGAAGCTGAGCAAAGGATGCCACATTTGGTCAGAATTAGAGTAAATGAGGTTTCCTTTATACCGCTGCTTATTCTCAACATGTTGAAAGGGCATTAGTTCACAGTCACTTTTGCTGGAATTATCAAATCTGCTCAGGAAGCTTCATTAGGATATTAAACAAGACTTAATAAGTGAAAGTGATTTGCATGGCTGATAATCGCGCGCATTAATCAAGGCAGCTTCTGTCCTTCTCCCTCCTCACGCGGCAATATGCTTCATAGTCTATTGTAAAGCCTCTTTAATTCTGCGTGGCGTCTTAAAAAGGGAAGCGTTTCGTTTTTAGAAAGCCATTTTTATAATGATTTACTTAGCAAAGATCACTATAAATAATGTCCAACTCACTCCTTAGCTTTGCCCATCAATATAATTAATATTGTGTGGGGTTTGTGTCCAGAATATGGACCAGATGTGCTTCCATTTATCAGACGTAGATTGCACTTACTTTAATAAATTCAGACGGAGGAACTTTGGAAGCCAAATGATGACATCTCACACTTTAATCTGAAGTCAGAATGTTAAATTAAAGTACAGATATTTTACGTAGGCTCTGCTGCAATATGTTTTATCTCACCTCAGTATAAACAGAGAAAGCTGAAGCATGCAGCTAATAACTTCTTGAAACCATTTCAACCATTATTAAATGATGTTGCTTGTGTGGTCATTCCATGGGTTATCTAACCACAATACTTTATTCCATTACTCCTGTACAAAGTGCCCTATATTTCTTATGGCATGCACAACAATCTTGTGAGGTAGGCTAGCCTAAGAGATATGGACTTGCGTTCATGGGATCACCTAGGAAATTATATGGCTGGGGCAGAGGTTTTGCTTTGTAAAAACCTTGCAACTTAATGGGCTTTTCCAAATAAGCACGAGAGACCAGGTCTGCAAATCTTTAAGAAATGTTTACAAGGTGTCAAGGTCCCCCTTTTGAAGATGGGGACATTTGCTCACCTCCAATCTGTAGGGGCCACACCTGTTCTCCAAAAATTCTCAAAGACAGAGGGTCTGAGATAATATTGAACTCCCAATATTCCTGACTGTTGCCTACGCTGGCTGGAGACGATGAGATTTGGAGGACAGTAACATCTAGATTAAGTTAAGTTAAGTTAAGTTATAAGTATAACTTGCTCCCTGCTTATTTAACTTATATGCAGAATTCATCATGCGAAAGGCTGGACTAGATGAATCCCAAGCCGGAATTAAGATTGCTGGAAGAAATATCAACAACCTCAGATATGCAGATGACACAACCTTGATGGCAGAAAGCGAGGAGGAATTAAAGAACCTTTTAATGAGGGTGAAAGAGGAGAGCGCAAAATATGGTCTGAAGCTCAACATCAAAAAAACCAAGATCATGGCCACTGGTCCCATCACCTCCTGGCAAATAGAAGGGGAAGAAATGGAGGCAGTGAGAGATTTTACTTTCTTGGGCTCCTTGATCACTGCAGATGGTGACAGCAGTCACGAAATTAAAAGACGCCTGCTTCTTGGGAGAAAAGCAATGACAAACCTAGACAGCATCTTAAAAAGCAGAGACATCACCTTGCCGACAAAGGTCCGTATAGTTAAAGCTATGGTTTTCCCAGTAGTGATGTATGGAAGTGAGAGCTGGACCATATAGAAGGCTGATCGCCGAAGAATTGATGCTTTTGAATTATGGTGCTGGAGGAGACTCTTGAGAGTCCCATGGACTGCAAGAAGATCAAACCTATCCATTCTTAAGGAAATCAGCCCTGAGTGCTCCCTGGAAGGACAGATCGTGAAGCTGAGGCTCCAATACTTTGGCCACCTCATGAGAAGAGAAGAATCCTTTGAAAAGACCCTGATGTTGGGAAAGATTGAGGGCACTAGGAGAAGGGGACGACAGAGGACAAGATGGTTGGACAGTGTTCTCGAAGCTACGAACATGAGTTTGACCAAA
Organism: Zootoca vivipara; assembly: GCF_963506605.1. Lineage (NCBI taxonomy): Eukaryota > Metazoa > Chordata > Lepidosauria > Squamata > Lacertidae > Zootoca > Zootoca vivipara. The sequence goes on along the minus strand of NC_083278.1, from coordinate 94,572,881 downwards.
CTGCGGGAGGCAGTGCAAGACAGGAGTGCCTGGCGTGCTATGGTCCATGGGGTCACGAAGAGTCGGACACGACTAAACGACTAAACAACAACAACAACAACATCTAGATTGCCACTGGTTCCCCACTCTTGACCTAGTGGGTGGTAATAATATGGGCTGGTGGTCATGTGGTCCAATCACAACCCAGTTATTCTGCTTGGAAAGCTGGCTCCTCCCCATTATTGTCCAATTAGCTCTCCTGCGCCCTCCAAACAGGGTAAGATCAATCTTAGCGAATAAACTCTGGCCCACTGCCCATGGGCTGCTCTTGAAATTGCCCTATACAGTAAACTGACTGGTAATTTCTATAATGATGTGCCAATGGCATTGGGTTGCTGGATGCCTTGTAGGGAGCCCTTGTACAACGTGTCAGTGTCTGTCATGTTATCATGTCATATCACATTTTGTGTGACATAGCCTTTGGAATTGCATCATTTGAGGTTCATCACCTCCCCCTCCCCACCCTCCATCCCCCTTTCTCTAGTGGTCATTGAAGGGTGTTCAGAACAATGCTATCTTTGTCAATAGTTTAGGAGTGAGAACACTCCTCTTGCATTTTCAGGAGAAATCCCCAGGTCAAGGAGACAGTATTCTTCAATATCATCTATGTAGGCAGGGGAGCATTAAAAGAAAATATGGACATGATCTCATATTTTTATATCTTGTTATGCAAACAGTTTTCTTCGTCCTTACTTGTCTTATCACCCACTTGTAATAGAATTTTGCTGGAGTGTTATTCTGGAGGGTGCATTGTGTAAGAGAAAAATATATATATTTGCGGAGGGTGAATAGTTATTTGTTCTATTGTTTCTTGATGTATTGCATTCATCAACCTTTGCAATAACTGTTACTGACCCCAAAATAGCAAATATCTGTACTGCTGAATACATCTTTATTATTCTGTACCTAGGTATTATGGGATGTGGGTGGCGCTGTGGTCTAAACCACTGAGCCTAGGGCTTGCCAATCAGAAGGTTGGCGGTTCGAATCCCAGCGATGGGGTGAGCTCCCGTTGCTCAGTCCCTGCTCCTGCCAAACTAGCAGTTCGAAAGCACAAAGTGCAAGTAGATAAATAGGTACCGCTCCAGCGGGAAGGTAAACGGTGTTTCCGTGTGCTGCTCTGGTTCATGACCCGGAAGCTGTACGCCGGCTCCCTTGGCCAGTAAAGCGAGCACCGCAACCCCAGAGTCGTCCGCGACTGGACCTAATGATCAGGGGTCCCTTTACCTTTACCTTTACCTAGGTATTATACTTGAAAAGAAATAAAAAATATGCAAAAAAGAAAGTATGGATAGATCCACACCACTCGTGCATTTAAAGGGTGTCCAACACACATTCAATGCACAAGATTTTCCCCACAGAATCCTGTGAACTCTGGCTTGTTAAGGGTCCTGTGAATTGTAGCTTTGTGAGTGGGAAACTAAAATTCCCAGGATTCTGTGGAGGGGGGTGCTTTAAATGTATGGTCTTCTTGAGATTCAAGTAGTACTGCCAGACTACTGAGGGATCAGCATCAGTTGCAGAATCAGGAGGTGAAGAGAAGTGGTTGTGACCTCACGAGTATCTGCCAATCAGTGCTGTGTATGGCTGGTCATCACCATTCCAAACTCACTGTTTGGAAATCTCTGCAGAGATTTATGTTTACGCAGCAAGATACAAGAAAAGTGTTGGTGCATTTTGAGAGTAAATCAACTCTTCTGTTGATGTCTCTCAGTCAACACTCTTCAGTTAGCATCCAACTGCAATTCTAGACAATTTGGGTACATCTCAAAAGCAATACTAGAATGTTCCAGCCACCCCTGATTTAAAGCCAACCTAACATTCGACCACATGTAAACAGAAAGCTCAAAAGGTCACTGAACGGAAGACCTTCTATTCTGAAACACTTGATCCAGCACATCAAGGGAAATCGCCAGCTAAATTAGTTCTGTGCTGGGGCATTTAGAAAAGCAGCAGTAAGAGACTCAACATTCATTTGTTTGAGGTTTCCTGCTCACAACTACAATGTCTCCTCCCTCTACCTACAAAAAGTACTCATCATTCAAAGCTTCTTCTTCTTCTTTTTTTAAAAAAACTCCTCTTTTTTGTTAAAATTCTTCAAATACTTTCCTCTTAAATGAATGCATGAAATGATGGCCTTCCAACATTTCCCCTTTGCCTATGAATCCGAACGATAGGAACCAGGTGCTAAGGCTGAGAGGACATTGTTCCACCAGCAACATCTGGCTCTTTAGGAGGCCATAGGAGAATCTTCAAAGATGCATCTCTGCCTCTCGCCTGGTTGGGCTGCCCGTTGCCTGTCGCTTTCTCTTCTTGGATGTAATTTTCCCTTTGATTCACCTGTAATTCTGAAGGAACTGATGCATTTGTATCCATTTTGAATGCCACTCTATACAAACGCTCCATTTGATCTCAAGGCAGATCTTTCTCCTTTTTTTATTTCCTCTTATATGATCTCAGTATTAATTTAGGCTTTGGCTCGGGAACTGCACAGATCCACCCTGGGTGATATTATGCATACGCTACCGTTTCTTTATCCTGACCTAAAATCACAGCCATGCATTCACCTTGACAAAACTCTTCACGTTTGTTAAGAATTAATAGCTTCTCTTCCAATGTGTTTCGCAAATCAAGTACAAGTTAAGCTGCAAAAACGTTACCATTTCCACAATCACACATTGCAGGTGTCGTGGGTCTGGAATATTATTGTGGACTGGAGTGGAGAACAAACAGCAGAACCTTGACTTCCTGGAATATTGCATTGTGATTTGGTATGCCCCCAGTAGAGTTTTGCAGCTGTCATATATATATATGCTTTTCTTTATCTGAACATTTAAAGTTGTTCCAAAAGGGCATGCAGATGAGTAAAAATGATGCACTAAGAAAGTGTGCTATATAGAAGTATAGACTTGCTTGTGAATATGTTGTTAGTCTACTGTCCCACCCACCCACCGGTATAATCTACTCTAGCTCATGCTGTTGGCTTCTGCCTGTCTTGGAAGATAATAAGGAATGCACCTTTGGGGATGGAGTCAAACCAGTAGAGAGTTACAACACCTGCTGTGGCTGTAAAGACCGATACAGGAGAGACATGTTTTGCTGCAGCTGGGGCAGATGAAAGCGTCCAGTTGTGCTACTGCACAGCAGCCATTCCTCCTCTGGTCATTGCTGTGGATACTTGACATGACTGTCTGTCTCCAGGCATCGCAATTGTCTGCAAGGGCATCCCACATGGCAGGGTTGATGTTCCCAGCCTTCTGGCATATCTGCAGCCATCTTTGTAACACAGAGCTGGTCTGCCAATGGGCTTAGCGCCTGAAACAAGCTCTCCACAGAGATCTGAATGAGCACCTCCATCCCCATCATTCAGCCTGGACACTGAGGTCCAACTCTGAGGGCCTTCTGGCAGTTCCCTCACTGCGAGAAGTGAATCTACAGGGAACCAGGCAGAGGGCCTTCTTGGTAGTGGCGCCCACCCTGTGGAACGCCCTCCCATCAGATGTCAAGGAAATAAACAACTACCTGACTTTTAGAAGACATCTGAAGGCAGCCCTGTTTGGGAAAGTTTTTAATGTTTGATGTTTTATCGCTATTATTATTATTATTATTCTGTTGGGAGCACCCAGAGTGGCTGGGGAAACCCAGCCAGATGGGCGGGGTATAAATTTGTTGTTATTGTTGTTGTTTACTTGGGGATCCTGTTCCTGCTATCATCCAACCTCAGATATAAAGGTTGACATTAGAGGGAAGCTACATTTTTTTTGAATTATGGTGTTGGAGGAGACTCTTGAGAGTCCCATGGACTGCAAGAAGTTCAAACCTATCCATTCTGAAGGAAATCAGTCCTGAGTGCTCACTGGAAGGACAGATCGTGAAGCTGAGGCTCCAATACTTTGGCCACCTCAGGAGAAGAGAAGACTCCCTGGAAAAGACCCTGATGTTGGGAAAGATTGAGGGCACAAGGAGAAGGGGACGACAGAGGAGGAGATGGTTGGACAGTGTTCTCGAAGCTACGAACATGAGTCTGACCAAACTGCGGGAGACAATGGAAGACAGGAGTGCCTGGCGTGCTCTGGTCCATGGGGTCACGAAGAGTCGGACACGACTAAATGACTAAACAACAACAACTTTTTTTTGGTAGATCAGCAATTTCCATAACTCTCAGGTGGATGCCACCCAGACCCAGTGATTGCCAGTTTTTATTTTGTTAATAAAGTCTTAGAGCTTCATGTTTTGTCGCCATCATTTGCCTTGGTTGCTCAGACTCCCTTTCTGTGAAAGTTCAGGCATAGAGATTTCCCATATATCTTCCACTGTGAAGATAGATGTGAAAAATTCATTCCACTTCTCTGCAATCTTCTTATCTTCCTTTATCACACCATTGGTTCCCTTCTCATCCAAAGGCCCAACCATCTCCCTAGCTGGTCTCCTGCTCCTGATATATTTAAATTTTGTTGTTGGTCTTCATGTTTTTAGCAACGTGCTCCTCACACTGTTTTTTAGCATCCCCTATTTTGCCTTTCTTTTACCAATGTGTGTGTTCCTTTTCGTTCTCCTCTTTTGCACAAGACTTCCATTTTCTAAAGGAAGCCTTCTTGTCACTAATAGCTTCTTTGACCTGGAGGTAGCTTTCTTGAGCTGCAGTACACACTTTAGAATCTAGATCACGGGTGTCAAACACAAGGCCCGGGGGCCAAATCCGGCCCGCGAGACCTTGTCATGTGGCCTGCCCTCTAGAAGCAGGGCCGGCGCATCCACTATGGCCAGGACCCCGGCGGAGCGCGCAGCCGTGGGCAAGAGGGCGAGAGCGGCGCCCGCCACTTGCTCCGGGGCTTTCAGTTCAGCATGTTTGGGAGCGATCCTCCGGCGGCCCGCGCCCGCGCCGCCTTCCCACAACCCCGACGTCAGGCGCTGGGCAGCCAATGGCAAACCGAGGCGCCCGCGGCCGCTCCTCCAGAAATCAGAAGAGGAGCTCAACAGAGTGCAAAAGGGCCAGAGCCGCCCAGGGTCCAGGCGGAGGGGAAGTCGTGAGCTGGGCAGGCGGTCAGGCGCCACGCTCCCAGCCTCATGCCCTGCTGAGCTCGTGGGGATTCCCCTCGGCAGGGAAGGCGCCGGAGCCCGCAGAGCTCGCCAACCGAACAGCAGCAGCAGCAAGTGGCCGCCACCACCGCCAAAGCTGAGGCAGGAGCAGCAGCTGTGCGAGGTCTTGCGTTCTCTCAGAGGCTCGCGCTGCTTCTCGCGTTCTCCCTCCCCCTGGGTGTGGGGCTGGCTCCCTCTTTCTGGATGGATGGAGTGTGCAGCTGCCTCTCGTGTGTGTGTTTTTAGAAAGATTCAGATTTTTTTCGAGGAAAAAAATGTGTGTGCACGCATGCCCCCCCCTTTTGGGTGGAGTGGGGTGGCAAAGGTTCTTTAGGTTGTGTTCCTAAAGTTGTGTTCCTCAGTCTAAGCCAGGGAGGGGCTGCAAGTTTCTTCCCGCCGCCACCAGTACTCTCCCCCCCACCAAAAAAGTGGGGCGGGGTCAATCTAGCAACGTTCCCTCGCCCCCGATGCTGCAGCCTCCCCGCTCGCCAGCCTTCTCCCGAGCAAGGAGTCCTGCTCGCGGAGCAGGATATTATTAGGATGTCAGGTCTTTGCTCTCCTCTCTCGCTCTCTTTCTCTTTCTCCCCCCACCTCCACTCTCGCGCCACAACCAGTCTAGCAAACGGGAGAGGGGAAAACAAAAGCGTCATGTCAAATTGATTGCGCCACAGCAGCTTTTCGGCTAGTACTCCAAAAGGAGCAGGGGGGGGGGCTTCTCAGAAGGAGGACAAGAAGGACTGCAAGAGCCCTTTAAAAAGGTGCTTTGAAGCGTTAGCACTGGGGGGGAGGGGTATGTGTGCAAATCTCAGACTTGGGCCATGGTTTTAAGAGTTTGGTCAAAGTGTGCGCGTTTCAGACTCCCTCTCCTCCTCTCTCTCCCTGCGCCTCTCCCTCTCCGGAGGTTTAGTATGCTGGCTGACAGCTACGAGTTGTAGGTCCGATCTTTCCCCCTTCTGTTTTACTGTCTCCTCGCCCTTGCTTTGATACCACAGCTCCAACTTCAACACATAGTCCTACAGATACAACCGGCCCTTTGAGGGTGACCAAACTGCTGATGCGGCCCCCTATGAATTTGAGTTTGACACCCCTGATCTAGATGAACGACTAATGTCGTGGTTTTAAGCAACTCTCAAGCATTTGGAAGATAGGTGACCTTCTTGAGTTTGCCTTCCAGCCAGCGGCGTACCTAGCCGCCTGGCTGTCCAGGGCAACAAACCCGAAGGCACCCCACCATGTTGTCCATTGTGCACATGTGTACACAGGAGGCATATGACGCGGCGCTGTGGCAAACCCCGTGAGCAAGCTGCGGAGTGAGGCAGTCTTGCTTGCATGGGGCTTCTCCTCAATGGCGGCGGCCACGTCACGCGGCGGCTGTCAGAGGTGGTCAGCCCCGCCCAGCCTGCTGCCCCCCACCCAGCCTGCTGCCCGGGGCAGCGCAAACCCCCCCTCCATTACTACGCCACTGCTTCCAGCCTCCTCAGCCAGGAGAGCGCCTGTATGGCCATGGCAATTAGCAGTGCTTTTTAAACATTGGAAACAAAGTTTAATGTTGCTGTTTTTTTAAAAAAAAAAAACGAGTGGAAATACAAAAATATTCCAACATTATAATAAATGCATTGCTTCTACAAAGCGCTCAAGATAGACACTTCCAATTTCCTCTAACTCCACCATTCTCATCTAATTCTTCTATTTTATCACAAGCATATAAAATCAATTCCTACCCCTGAAATTTCTAACTTTTCCTTGATCTGTTAAACCACAGGATCCCAGCTACCGTCCATATCCTCCTCCTGTGTTTTCATCATCACTGATAGTTTAATTATCCCCGACTGCTCCCATCACTGCCGGATCTGGTCTCTTTAGCATTCCTTCCTCCTCGACATTTAAATGGTTCTTCTAGCTGCATCAATAAGCAAAAGCAGGCGCGTAGACACCGTCCTGGTTACTTTACCCAGAAGGCCTCATTCTGAGGATGGACCTCCTTGGCCCTTGCATACATACAGATATGCTTCGTTTTATTTGTATGCTGCTTTTCCGTAGTTCAAATCTAGCTCAAGGCAGATTAAAACACATTTATCAGTTACATATGATGTAAGACATTAGGCCTAGTGTTGTGTACAAAATAAGGTTGGGGAAGAAGAAAAGAGGGGAAGGGAGCAGTGGTAAACTTATATTCTTATACTTGGTGTGAATGTGGGATATTTATGTCAGCATCCTTTGGGTAGGTTCTCCTTCAACCTGAGAAAAGAGAGATAATGCGCATACTTTTGTAAACCAAGAAAATCTTTAATAAAAATTGAAAATTAAAGACAGAAAAAGAAAACACATAATTAAAATATAACAAAAATAGTCATAAACAGTAAATATAACATAAAAAAACACAACCAAATTGATACAATTTCCACATAGGATCTAAAATAAAGACACAACAACAACCACCGCCAACAATAGCTCCTAAACAATATATCCAGCGGACGAGTCTCCAGCTTTTGTAGCTGGAGTCAGTCAGCCCCGCCCCCTTCCAGGCCAGGTGGGAAAAGGCATGCAAGGCAGGGGAGCATGTCTTCCAGGGCTCACAACCAAGATGGTCTCTTTTGCTAGAGTGAGGCAGGAAAGAAGGGAAGATGGAGGTGTTGTAAGCACTGCTGCAGCAAAAGACATGTGCAAAGGAAGTGTGTTAGCAAAAAAGAAAGTGGGAGGTGAGCGGAGGAAGGGTGGCTAAGGAAGTGGATGAGTAGGGGGGGAGCAGTGGTTGTAGATGAAGAGGGGGCAAGGACCCTCATAATATCCAATTTATTATTGACAGTCCTAGAATAGTGAGCTGGCAAAGTGTGGTGTAGTGATCAGCGTGCAGAAATTTGGCTATACAGATCATAGTTCACATCTCTGAAAATCTAGAGATGCAGTCCAACTTGCAATGAGATGTTATAATTTAAGCTGCTAGCAAGATCTAATAACTCCATTAAGGAAAAGGAACAAAGTACCCAGCCACTTCTTGATTTCCACCCCACCCCACCCCGCTTCTTTTCTGCCTTTCTTTATGCTTGAAAGCCTCAGTATCTCCTCATTTGTCTGCCAGACCAAAGAGGGTCTGCCAATTACCTTGGCATTCTGGCAGATGACATCATTGATCCCAGAGCTGCATTCCCTCTCAACTCCAGCACTGAATGGCGGCAGCAAGGCCAGTTCACCCAATACAGACAGGGGGATGCTATATCTGCAATGACGCCTCAGCTGCATCTCTGGAGTGGTAGTTCTGTGTATCAACAAAGCATTCGTAGAAACGTAGAAGAGTAAAGTTGAAAAGAACCTGTCAGGGGGACTCCCAACAGGGAGCCTCCCCCTGTCATCCTGACCAGTCATCCTGACCAGCACTTCGCCCAGCGACAGCACAAGCAGTGAGTCAGGAGGAGGGAATGAGGAATGGAGCAGTTGGTGGGAGGGCTCAGAGATGCGCCAGAGCCCAGGCGCCACCCCAGCCAGCAAGAGGGGAAACCTCTCCTTCTGGCGCCCGAATTGAGGCGCACGCCCACACGTAGGGTAAAGGGGTGGCGTTTTAGGGTGTCCAGGCTTTTATGCTGGCCGAAAAGCAGGTGGCAGCCATTGCCGGGTTCTGAATCGGACTAGGCGGTCATGTTCTCTGTTATCTCTGCACTGTAAATAGTATGCACAATAAAACTCTTAAAGACAGTGCGGACTGGAGCATCTTTACTCGAGAGTAGCCGCAACAATCCCTTGACAGGACCCAACTCCCATCATCCCTAGCTAACAGGACCAGTGGCCATGGATGATGGGAGTTGTAGTCCCAAAAGCATCTGGAGGGCTGAGTTTGCCTATGCCTGATCTAGTCTAACTGCCTGCGACACGGGATTCTCTTTTGCTCAATGTGGGGCTCAAACCCACAACTCCAAGATTAGGAATCTCATGCTTTACCAACTTAACTATCTACAATATATTATACGGGGAAATCAGAGGTATTCAGGCCAAGTTGGGCTGCTATGTACCTTTTTGTTAAGAATGGTCATTATATAAAATTTAAAAATGCACTTATGCTAATGTAGTGTTTATAGTTATATACCTATACAAAACCCTTCAAAACTACTATTAAAATTCTGATGAAAGTGGAAAGACAAGCAAATGACATATTGTACTTTGAATTTATAGTTTGAAATAACTTCTGACCAACTGAATTAGTTCTTTAAGTAAGCAATGGCACAATCTCTTGAAAGATCTGGATACCGCCGTATGTTGAAATGCAGAACAGAGTCTTGTCTTTTGCTTAAAACAAATTCAAAATTCTAATTGTCAAAAGTATTGATCGAGCATCCTTAATCCATTGAGATATTGAAAGCAAGTCCTTGGATTTCCATATCTTTTACTTTAAAAAAAGAAAGAAAGAAAGAAAGAAAGAAAGAAAGAAAGAAAGAAAGAAAGAAAGAAAGAAAGGTTGTGTACCTTTTCATGCAGCTGGACTGACAACTCAAATCATAACCACTTGGTAGAACATGAATAAGACCAAGAGACAAATCCGTCCCCCAAATTAGAGTTTCGCTTCCCCAGAGAAACACTAATGCAAGGCTACACATTGTGGCTCTAAGTGAAATAGGTGCTGTGTTTTTCTTGAAAGGCTCTATTAGAAGTCAGTCACTGATCATTTATGTATACATGAGAGTAGGGTTCCATTTCTTGTCTCCCTGAGTCAGGGAGAAAATGCAAGGAAGCAAATGGGACTAGAGAGCAACTGCTTCCAGGCAGAGCAGCAGAGCTCCCTCCTCTTTTGTTTGCATCAAAGGAAGCCCCCTACCATTCAACACCTTGAGCCCACTCAGGGTGACAGTAAAGTACACCAGATATTTCCGCTCACTTGACCCAGCCTCGTGTGATTTCAAGGAGCAGGTCTCCGGGGGGTGTGTGTGTGTGTGTGTAAAACTTGTGTGCATGAAATTCAGCCCGCCACCCATCACTGAAGATAGCCACTGAATCACTGCCTGATGTTGACAGATAGAGAACCCAAGTGACCAAGATAAGCCTGGCAGGATAGCTTACTCTATGGTATTAACCTCTTCATTCATTGATTAGACACAATGGTTATATGAGGCTGGTCATCCCACACTTTGCACCCTGAGTGCTTCTCAGATGTCTTATATTTTTTAAAAAAGATTTTAAACCCTTGAGGTTTTAAATTCTGTAGGTTTTAATTTGTGTTTTGAATTTTGTATAGAGTATAATAGGTGGAACATGAACATGTGTGCATAAATAAAAAATTATAATAATGGTAGTGTTGCACAGAGTCTTAAGCTGCAATTCTTGACACCTGGCAACAAACCCCATTGATTTCAAAGGCGTTTCCCCTGAGAGGTTTGCACTGTTCATCTGTGTCTTGTAGGGACAGCCCATACATCAGAGGCAGAGAACATGTGGCCCTCCAGAGGTTGTTGGAATTCAAACTCCCATCGCCTCTAACCAGCATGGACAATGGTTAAAAGAAGATTTGACAAATCTGTTGAAGGTAAGGCTATCGGAGGCTCCTAGCTCTGATAGATCATAGAATCATAGAGTTGGAAGAGACCACAAGGGCCATCCAGTCCAGCCCCCTGCCAAGCAGGAAACACCATCAAAGCATTCCTGACATATGGCCGTCAAGCCTCCGCTTAAAGACCTCCAAAGAAGGAGACTCCACCACACTCCCTGGCAGCAAATTCCACTGCCGACCACCTCTTACTATCAGGAAGTTCTTCCTAATGTTCAGATGGAATCTTCTTTCTTGTAGTTTGAATCCATTGCTCCGTGTCCGCTTCTCTGGAGCAGCAGAAAACAACCTTTCTCCATACTCTATATGACATCCTTTTATATATTTGAACATGGCTATTATATCACCCCTTAACCTTCTCTTCTCCAGGCTAAATATACCCAGCTCCCTAAGCCGTTCCTCATAAGGCATCGTTTCCAGGCCTTTGACCATTTTGGTTGCCCTCCTCTGGACACGTTCCAGCTTGTCAGTATCCTTCTTGAACTGTGGTGCCCAGAACTGGACACAGTAATATTACTTCCCTTGATCTATATGCTATACTCCTATTGATGGAGCCCAGAATTGCAGTGGCTTTTTTAGCTGCTGCATCACACTGTTGACTCATGTCAAGTTTGTGGTCTACCAAGACTCTTAGATGCTTTTGACATGTACTGCTCTGAAGCCAGGTGTCTCCCATCCTGTATTTGTGCCTTTCATTCTTTTTTTGCCCAAGTGTAGTACTTTACATTTCTCCCTGTTAAAATTCATCTTGTTTGCTTTGGCCCAGTTGTCTAATCTGTTAAGGTCATTTTGAAGTGTGATCCTGTCCTCTGGGGTATTAGCCACCCCTCCCAATTTGGTGTCATCTGCAAACTTGATCAGGATGCCCTCAAGCCCATCATCCAAGTCGTTTATAAAGATGTTGAATAAGACTGGGCCCAAGACAGAACCCTGTGGCACCCCGCTAGTCACTTCTCTCCAGGATGAAGAGGAGCCATTGATGAGCACCCTTTGGGTTCGGTCAGTCAGCCAGTTGCAAATCCACTGAATGGTAGCATTGTCTAGCCCGCATTTTACTAGCTTCTTTACAAGAATATCATGGGGCACCTTGTCAAAGGCCTTGTTGAAATCAAGATAGGCTACATCCACAGCGTTCCCTTCATCTACCAGGCTTGTAATTCTGTCAAAAAATGAGATCAGATTAGTCTGACATGATGGATGTGCTCTGCCTCCACTGCAGCAATGCTTCTGAATACCAGTTGCTGGAAACTGCAGGAAAGATGTCATCTGGTTGCCCACTATGAGAACGGGATGCCTGACTAGATGGCTCCCTGGCCTGATCCAGCAGGCTCTTGCGTTCTAATGGTGAGGGTGATGGGACTTGCAGTCCAGCATCACCTGGAGAGCTACACATACCCCATAGGGAGGCGGGTGGCACTGTGGTCTAAACCACTGAGCCTCTTGGGCTTGCCAATCAGAAGGTCAGTGGTTCAAATCCCTGCAATGGGATGAGCTCCCGTTGCTCTGCCTCAACTTCTACCAACCTAGCAATTTAAAAGCACACCAGTGTAAGTAGATAAATAGGTGTTGCTGTGGCGGGAAGGTAAATGGCGTTTCCATGTGCTCTGGTTTCTGTCACAGTGTCCCGTTGCGCCAGAAGCGGTTTAGTCATGCTGGCCACATGACCCAGAAAGCTGTCTGCAGACAAATGCCAGCTCCCTCGGCCTGAAAAGCGAGATGAGTGCTGCAACCCCATAGTCATCTTTGACTGGACTTAACCATCCATGGATCCTTTACCTTTTACTTTTTTTACATGCCCCACCACTGTCGTGCATGGGTGTTCTTTACAACACCCCTGTGAGGTAGATTTGCTGGGTGCTTACGACTGGCCCAAGGACACCAAGTAAACTTTACGCTCTGAACCTGCTCAGCCTTCGTCGAATCCTCAACTCACCACCCTAACGAGTTTTGAACAGGTGGACTATCCAAGCCATTTGCAACTGAGAGGGTATTGTTTTTAATATTAGAGTCAAAAAGCTATGGCACATTCTGAGGCCTTGCGGTCTAAAATCTTAACTTGTACTTTTTGTTTTTAAAAAGTATGTAACTTTCTCCAAGAAAATTGGCCTGACGGTTATTTTTCCTTTTCTTTTCAACACACAGATACGGGCACTAGCTGGGGGCACTCTTAATGTTTTCAGCTCGCAACTCTGCCATTTTGATGGCTCTTCGTTCCTCCACCCCCCCCCCTGCCTGCAATCCTCTGCCTGCATTTCATATTGTTTTCAAAGGGCCTTTTTCTACAGCTTCTTGTCAGGCCTGCACCCACTGATTCCTGGATTGCCTCCACAGACGGTGGCAGGTCCTCTTCTCTTCAATCGCTTTTGTATGCCATGTACGTGCCTGAATTTCAGCAGTGGTAGACTTGTGAAGTCAGGGGACAGTATTCTTTTATTAACTGCTGATAATATTTCCTTTGTCTCCTGTGTTCCTTTCCTCAGAAAAAAAAGCACCTGGGATAAGATAACAGCAATTAGAATTCATTTTCTCTTCATTTAACTTGATATTCTATATAATTTCTTTCTGACACATTCAGTCTCTCTAAGTAGCTTGAGATTAGAAGGGCTACAATGACCTGTGACACATCTACAAAATACCCAGGAGTAATTCTTGGTGTTAACCTTCAATAAACGGATGGATTATATTATAAATAATAAGATAGCTAAATATAGGCACAGCCTATGAATTAAACATGGCCCCAACTTTGCATGATGCTAATTTATTCTGGCACATCTTGATCCTTGTGAGGCAGCTGTGTCCTTCTCAATGTTTTTTAATTGTCCAGTAGTTGTCCTTTATCATCTAGCTGCTGCCTGCTGTACAATGTACAGTAAATCTGTCGCCAACCCCTTTACATCATATATGACCAGAAAGTTGGGCTTGGCTTCCGGTACAACTATGGAAAAATCAGGGAAGAATATAGCTACAATAAATTGGTTGCTGTCTCTAAGATACCCTATTAACAGTATCATGCTTAGGCAGAATGCTGGCCACAAAACAAACATATTCCTGTGCTTCTGCTAAAACAATGATAAGTATTGTGGCACCTTCAAGATGTAAGAATGCGTCCAACAAAGTGGTCCTTTTCGCACAAGGATTTCTACTTACACTATGGACCTTCCGCTCCCTCTTCTCCTCTGAGTGCCCCCCCAAAAAAAAAATATCTGAGAGTTCCTCCACTTCTCCAGGTTAGATCTGGGGACATCCATGGGGCATGTGGAGAAAGGAGAGGATTGAGAAATTGCATTACGAAAGTCCTTGCATGAACGGCACAACTTTGTTGGACACAGCCGTAACAGATTTACTATGGAATACCGTATGTATTTGTGGCCTAGAGTCAACTTCATTAGATCCATGAAGTGTAATCCTAAGTAGACAGGTATACATATGGGTGTAAAAGGGAAAACGTGTCAAAGAAACGATTCATTTAGAGATGAAATGCACATAGAAGTGTTTCTTCACAACAGTTATCAGAGATAACACCAGTGCTTTTTTTCTGGGGGGTACACAGGGGTACACATACCCCTAAACATTTTGTGAATCTAAGTTTGGACACATTGAGGGGCAGTATTTCCATATGAGTAGGACAATGAGAGTACCCCTAAACATTTTTTTGGGGGGAGCACTGGATAACACAATCAGCATCACTGAGTAAATCCACACTTCTTGTGGGGGCAAGAAACCATTATCTCAGACCCCAAAGAATGGAAGTGAACTTCCTGATATGCTGAAATTCAAAAGTTTCACGCTAGAGATTCCCTATGAAGTTGCCTTTCTTCAAGGTTGGTCACTTTAAGGTAAGTAATGGAGAGAGTCCTGCTGTTTTCTTGATATTGCTATTTCAGATATGTGCCCAATGATACTTTTGGATAGAGACCATCCTGTTTTTCCTGCACAAAACACAGAAGCACCAGATTGAGCACAAAATCACTCTGAAAAGTTCCACTAAGCAACAGTGGAATAATGAAATGGTGGTGGTGAAGTAGTGGTTCTTCACCAGCATCACAGTCACAGCTTGGTTCTGTCATGAACTCTCACCTGTGCTTTATGATATTTGCTGCAAGCATTCCACCACCTGTGTTCTGGTCTGTTTGCCTGACTGCTTCCAAACTCCCCAGTAACCAAATGGTTCTCGCTGTTGCTTGCTGGGAAGGAGAGGGAATGGAACAAGGAGGTTGGTAGGGTGCAAAAGCACTAGCAGGAGCACAAGATTGGCTCTTCTGGTGCGTTAGCACTGTGCCGACCTCCAGTAAGCAATACCAACGCACCTGCTGGACAGGTAGCATAGTGACTCTGCCCCACCTTGGCAATCTACCACTTCCTAACCATCCAGCTCAGCAGCAACGATGCTCGTGTTGCGAGGGTGACTCCATCCCAACACACATGCCCATTACGGCTTGTGGCCCTCTATATGTGGTTGGACTTCCTCTGCAATCATCTCCAACCAGCATGATCAATGGTCAGGGATGGTGAGCATTGTAGTCCCATCACAACTGGAGGACCACGGGTTCCCTACCCCTGTATCCCACAGTGCACCTCAAGTAGAATGCTTTTCTGTGGAGCAAATTTATACATTTAATTCCTAGTGCCGAATAGCTAACCATCGAGTAATCAGGTGGCGATACATTTTGTGAAGCTTTGATGCATGCAAGCCATCCCATCATGTTAGGAGAACGGAAGTCTGAAGAATAACAAACATCAGCCCAGTGGGGCATCTAGGAACGATCAACATACTCCCTATATCTTTAATCGCCTGCTCTTTGAAGACCCCCACCTCAACAACCATGCCTCATCCATTTCTTATTTACTCAATTGGCAATCTGAAAAATTCTGCATAGACCCACATTCCCTTTAAAACAGAAACAAAACAAAAAAAAAAGGAGTGCAAGGAACCAGCAGTATATGAAACAATAAATACTGTACCTGCAATTGTATGTTTAATTCATAGAGCAAATTACCAGAGATTACTTGTGCAAGTAGCTACAGTGTCCTTAAAAATATTCTTTAACTGAGAAGTTTTCCGACCTTTGGAGGAAATGCTTGCTTCTAGCTATGAGTAGAAAGCGATTTCCTTCTTTCTCTGTTGTGTTAAGAATCTTTTCTTCTTATAAAGAAGGCACCACAGTGGTTTATAACTGCCATGAAAGCCTGACAGCCTTTTGAGGTTAAGCTACTCAGCAATTCAACTTTTACTACAGAAACTTTGAAATTCAAAAAAGAAAAAAAATAATGTAAGTTTTTGAAGGACATGTGTTGCTGTAGGTGATCTCTTAATTAAAGTGATTGCCTGCTAGGAAATCATGCTTTTAAAAGTTTCATGAATTTATTAGAACCCTGAAGGTATCTTTGTATGCATAGGACTTTACATGGCGTTTATGCAATTTTTTTGTTTCAGATCTGTTTAAAGCCTCACCAACACTCCCTGAGCAGGGAACAGCTCTGCTGGCATTTGTATGTATTTTTGGCTAATTGAATTATGTGAAAATACATACTAATGAAGCTTTACTAGTGATGTTTGCCGAGGAGAGCATACGACTCATTTCCTCTAAATTAGGGGATCTCTCCCCTTCCTTCCCTCCTCCCCTTTTAGCAGTGAATTAACATTTTTGATAGGCAGATTCCTGCCGAGTTTTGTGACACAGATGACAATTTGTTTTGAAGCATTACACAAGAAAAAATCTTGGGTATATATGTGTGCTGAATTTAAGCACCCATACGTAATGCATGCATATATTTAAGCAACAAACAAATGAGGCACAATCTGACAAAGGTTAGTCATGATAGGCGGCAGGATCCTGTGTGTGTTTACTCAGAAGTAAGTTCCACATAGTCCAACGTGACTAAGCATAGGAGGGCAACCTCAGGTGCTGTCCTGGGAACATACTTGGAAGGAAGACGCATTTAATGGAGTGGGATTTGCCTCTACATGAATATATATTCATACAGAGGCAAATCCCATATATATATATATATATATATATATATATATATATATATATATATATATATATATATATAATGTCATGTGCATCCTACTAAATTTATGGGGCACAGCATAGTCTTTTTAAATTATTGTGTTTATATCTCACTTTTTTTCTCCAAGGAGCTCAAGGTGGTGTTCATGGTTCTCCCTCTCTTCATTTGATTCCCACAACAACCCTGTTAGGCTGAGAGGCAGGGACTGGTCCATGGTCACCCGGAGTGCTTCAGGGTGGTTGGGGATTTGAACCCTGGTCTCTCAGGTCCTTGTTCGATACTCTAACCAGTGTGCCACTGGCTCGTGACTTAGTTCCATTCTATTGCTTCCAGTGAGGATTAGCAGCGACCCTAATTCATTATAGATTTATAATATGCCACATCAAACCTTGCTATCTGAAACCCTGGAGACCCACTGCCAGCCAGTGTTAGCAATACTGCATTAGTTGGGCCAGCGGTTTGATTCCTATGCTCCCAAGTTGCTTGGGTTGTAATTATTGATGTGGTGTATTTTAAAACTACAACAGATTGTGGGCACAAGTCAACAGAAGAAAAACCCCTCAGTGTGGTGTAGTGGTCAGGAGCGGTAGACTCGTATTCTGGGGAACCGGGTTCGCGTCTCCGCTCTTCCACATGCAGCTGCTGGGTGACCTTGGGCTAGTCACACTTCTCTGAAGTCTCTCAGCCCCACTCACCTCACAGAGTGTTTGTTGTGGGGGAGGAAGGGAAAGGAGAATGTTAGCCGCTTTGAGACTCCTTCGGGTAGTGATAAAGTGGGATATCAAATCCAAACTCTTCTTCTTCTTCTTCTAAATAGTGTTCATTTACATTTGTGAATACTAGGGTGTTATACAAAGGGGTATCAGTAGCTAATTATGCCAAAGATGAAAGACAATTACACTACAACAACAAACATCCACCACACAAAGCAATCAAATAAAACACATTTCAAAACAATTCAAACCACAGAGCCACTAACTGACCCAAACTTAAATGCTTGGATGGATAAACAGGTTTCAGCAATATACTGAATACATTGAATAATGCAATGCATTGACTACAATACATGCAGTACAATGCATTCCCTAGTGGGAAGCAGTACTGTGACCAGGGGGCTGGTGCGCCATCTCAGTCGGCTGTCCATCTGCAACCTCCTGGTGTGCAATTCTAAGGCTCCTGCTCTCCCTTCTTATATTTAATAATCTTTAAACCAGACCTGGACCAGACAGTCCTTCAAACAGGGGGCTATTCTCTGCAATGTAAGGTGCCAATGGATTTTAAAAGCCTGGGAATGTTAAATGGTATTCATAACCAGGGGGCCAACTCCAAAATGGCCCTGTCACTATTAGCCACCCGCAACACTTGACTTGGCATGGGCATGTGAAGTAGGGCCTCTGAAGGTGATCTTGGCATTTGGGTAGGTACTTATATATGTGGGAGAAGGTGATGTTTTGGGTAGTCCAAGTGGCAAACTTTTCCCATGACATGTGACTTGAAGCAGAGAGGAGATATTAATCAGTCCCCGTAGTTTATTATCTGAGAAAACTTTCAATGAATGCAAAACGCTTTAGTTGTTTTTCTGTCCCCACAGCAAGGAACAGCTCTCATGAAAGCCACCCAGCAAGTATTCCACAAAGTCAAAAATTGAAACGAGGCCTCCAAGTCTGTTTGGCAAAAGTCCAGATGCTACATTCAAGGAATAAGCGGTGGAACGATTCAACGAGTGCATCTCCTTGAACAAGGCGAGAAGTGTCCAAAGGATAACAAGCACATTGTCATGCATTGCGCAAACGCCATGTTAAAGGAAACCTTGAAATCAAAACAAAGATTCACTTCTCGTCAACAGGAGATTGCTTAACCTTTGTTATTGTTCGGCTTGTCATATCTATACCATATCGGAGCATCCACTCGCTACCATCTTGTAGCCTGCGCTGCAAGTCAAGGCTAACTCAACAACAGGCTCCCCTGGCATGGGCGCATATTCAGAAACTCTCACACGCTGTTTCCGTGCCCCAACCCCCTTCTCAGGGTCTCAGTACCTGGCCTCCCTACCAAATGCTAAGAAACCTCGTTGAGATGCAGGCAATGTCTCCAAGCTCCCATTATGTGTTTTCAGCTCCGAGCTCTGAAAAAGTATTGATAAGGGTCAGCAAATGAAAGAGAGAAGTCACAAGATGCTGCAGAGGGTTAACTCTGCCTGTGAGTCTTCATTATTATTAGTGGGTTTAAAACAACACAGCCCATTTCGGAGAGGCACAATTGAGGGCTTCACGCTTTGTGTTAATCCTTGATTGTTTTGATCACTTCTTTTACTTCAGTGGGGGGCGGGGAGAGAGAGAGAGAGAGAGACATTGTGTCTTTTATTTCTGCAGAACTCCAGTACTGTAATTCACATTTGCTCAGATTCTCTAGTCTCACCAAAATAGTCAGCCTCAGTCACAGCTATTGTAACATTTCACCCTGAATTACTGTACAGTATATATTTGTGGGGGGAGGCAGCAGGCTTTCTAGCCAAGCCGTTTCCATACTGTCAAGGATTCCCCTTTTATCAAAACAGAGAAAATGTCTTTTTTGATAAAGAGGGATCTCTTGACAATATGGTAAATGGCAATCTGGCAAAACTAAACAATAGTACTCAGAAAGCACACTGGATTCTTAACAGACCTTTCTATAATCAGACACACGTTTGCTATTTGCTAAGAAGCCAGCTTTGGCCATCTGTTCCTAAAAGTCCTAAAAACTGAGGTCACGTCCATTTAAAGCACGATGATCCCACTTTAAACAGCCATAACTTTCTCCCACAGAATGCTGGCAACAGTAGTTTCTAAAAAGTGCTGGGCCTTGTTAGGAGACTCTGATTCCCCTCAGCAGAACTTCACCCTGTCACCTCAGAGTTTGCAGCTACTGTGTTCAGGATATTTTGTTGGGGCACTCTGTCTTCCAAAGAGCGCCCTGCCTCGCTAGGTGGTCATAAGACAGGCCTTCTGGGTCCTACCTCTCTCTCTCAACTTTTGCAGAATAGCAGCTATTCCTGCTGATTCATAGAGTTAAAGAACCCACATTTGAGTATTATGGGTTCCCAAGAAACACTGGTGTAATCCTGACATATTCATGGCAAATATTTTTCCGTGTATAACAGGCCCCCGTGTAATTGGGTGGGCTTTGGGGGGGCATAGCTCACCCGCCAGGCCAACGCTGCCAATAGCACACATCCCAGAAGCCAAAAATCGCCTGCCCACTCGCCGCCAGCTGCCGCCAATCGCCCACCCAATTGCCGCAACAACAGCCAATCAACAGCACACCTCACCGCAGCCACCAAGCACCAGAAAAATCGCCGCTGACAATATCCAACTCGCGGCAGCAACCAATCACCTGTCCCCACTCTAAACTATCCATGTATAAGATGACCCCAATTTTTGGACGTTATTTTAACGGGGGGGGGGGTCATCTTATACACGGAAAAGTACGGTAAATCATAGAACTGCACCAAATATGCTTAGGAGTGCTGTAAAACAGGGTACATCTATTCAGAAGTAAGTCCCACTGAGCCAAATGGACTTTCTTTCCAGGTACAAGGGTACAGGATTACAGCCTTAAGTGTCATTTGCGAAGATGCAGGTAATTTGAATGCATATAACGCCAAACAGGTTTCCCCCTCCCTTTTGGTGTTTAGTTAGCAAAGCTGGACGATAGAGCAAATGATGCTAGTGAGATTTGTCGCTCTGCCTGGAACATAACTGGTCTGCTTTTCAGATCCCCTCCGGTTGAATTGCCCACCAAAGCCTTCTGAAATAATGCATGATGTAGCCAGTAGATGTCAGTAAGTGATAATGAAAAACAGATTACATTAAACTCAGCCAAAGTATTGCAGCAAGTTTCATTTCAAGTACTGTGCTGCCTGGCTGCAAAACCAGAAACCATAACTCTGTGGTGCTTTCTGAAGAGGCCCAAATGTCCAAAATGTTTCTTTTTTACATTAATAGGCATGGAACTTTTTAAAAGGCGCAAAAAAAATTCCGTGTTTGCCTGAAATACACAATTCCCCAGATTCTGGCAGCAATAACTGTGGTGCACAGTTCCACAAGGAAGAAGACGCCATGGTGGTATTCTGACAAAATTGTATTTCTAATGTGTCCATTCATATGCTGCTGAGCAATACTTTGGCCACCTCATGAGAAGAGAAGAATCCTTGGAAAAGACCCTGATGTTGGGAAAGATGGAGGGCACTAGGAGAAGGGGACGACAGAGGACGAGATGGTTGGACAGTGTTCTCGAAGCTACGAACATGAGTTTGACCAAACTGCGGGAGGCAGTGCAAGACAGGAGTGCCTGGCGTGCTATGGTCCATGGGGTCACGAAGAGTCGGACACGACTAAACGACTAAACAACAACAACTAGGTTTGTCATTGCTTTTCTCCCAAGAAGCAGGCATCTTTTAATTTCATGACTGCTGTCACCATCTGCAGTAATCAAGGAGGCCAAGAAAGTAAAATCTCTCACTGCCTCCATTTCTTCCCCTTCTTCCTGTATATTTGCACTATATTGAGCAAATTGAGACCAAACCTATTAAACAGATAATGCTTTCACAAAGTACGCGGCTGAAGGATGTGGGCAAATTATATTGTAATATGCAGCTCCTGAATGTGCTCACTGAGAAGTAAGGTCACTTCCAGATAGGGGTGGGTGAATCTGTCAATTTTGGTTTCTCTCAGTCTCTCCTTTTTTTCCAGTCTTCAGTTCACTTCTGCTTATCTCCGTGTCAGTTTGTGAATTTTCTATCTTTTTAAATCCACCAGCATTTTAGTGTAAGTTTCTCCTGATGTAACACATTTTTGATGCTATTTGAAACACTTTTTTTAGCAAAGCAACCTCCCCTAATATAATGTATATTTGAATATTATTAGCTCTAATATATTTTTATTCATGCTGTACTCTAGTATATCACTTTTGTACACATTACTTGGCTGGAAGAACTACATTGCAAAATCTGCAGAAGTGAGGATTTTGAAGGATGGCTGTCTTTCGTTTTTTTTTCAGAAAGTGCAAACTGGACAGAGTTGCCTTGAAATGTGAAGTGAGTTGAATTCCCCCTTCTGATACCTATTTCCAGATAAACTCTTTGTTGAGTGTTTATCCTAATCTGTTTGCACAATGTTCACGGGGAGGTTATACAACATCAATTGCTCTCTATGATGCATTCCTTCTGAATGGTTTGCAAGGCAGTTAGATAACATCAGGTCATGCAATTGTTAGCTTCACTTTCCAGGTCATTGACCTGTCACTTTCCTTACCACAAACAGTCCAATTTGGGGGCCAGAGCCTAAACTACCCAGAATGCCATTGAAAAATACCTGCAAAGTATCAGGAGTCCAGAAGCGCACTAAGCTCCAATGAGTTCAAAGGGACTCATTTGCTAGTACAAGTAATTGCAGCTTTACCTACTTTAGGGGTAGAGGGAGCGTAGAATGGCAAACCAATGAGACAATGCAATCGCAATTAGCCATATGAATAACACACACACACTCCATGTTAATTCCGTTTCCCACACCTAGAAGAAAGGAACGAAGAAGCTGTTTCTTCTATAACACAGTTATTTTACAGGATATATTACTGGATTTTTGTTTCCAGCCACGTATTTCATAACTATATCCAGCATCTCTTAGCAGCTCATCCCCATGTCATGTGCCTTCTTCTTCTCCAAGCAGGAAATGGCCTCTGCCCCTCAGCGGGAAGACGGCTCACTCCATCCGGCTTCTCTTTCCACATGGAAAGCCCAGCCCAGTTATAAGAATTCCATTCAAGAGAAAACAGTTCTCTCTCTCTCTCTCTGTTGTTAATTCCTGTTTTTCTCATTCTCTCTTGTGATGTGTAAGTAGGAAGCTCTCTCATGGGACACTAGAACTGTGCTACACTCAGTTGTAAGCACAACAATGGTAAGTGCTACATATCTTTGATGGCTTGCCACCATCACATCTTGGCGTCAGCAACTTGGCTAGCAGTTCTACTGGGGACCATCTTGGAAATCTTCACCTGTGTCATATCTAAGATAATCTTGAATTCTGGAAACATACCTGCCAAGTCTCCCACTGAAAAACGCGGGATCAGCAGCAGCACGGCACCGGAAGTTGCGTAGAAACAATTTCCAGGGCCGCTCTTCCCATGTGTGGGCACTGGAAATTGGGCAGAGAAGCACCAGAAGTCGCTTCTACGCATGCCCGGTGGCCATCTTGGTGGCACCAAGATGGCTGCCAGGCATGCTTAGAAGCGACTTCTGGTGCCGCTCTGCCCAATTTCCGGTGCCCACGCATGGGAAGAGCGGCACCCAAAATGGAGGCTCCCTGGCAGGTAGGAAATCTGGGGGATTTCCGGGATTTTTCTCCATTCGGGAGCACAGCGGGAAACTGAATACAATCCAGTGGTTTCCCGCGAAAAACAGGATACTTGGCAGCTAGGGCTGAAAATATATGTTGTAGAGAAAGCAGGGGAAAGTCCTGCCCAAATTGTTGCTGTTACTACCTGGAAATAGTAAATGCACAACAGGCAATGGCAGCTACGGAGACTTCCTTCCTCTCAGGGCCTTCTCAAGTCATTTTGCTGCCTGGGGCAAAGGACAAGAGGACACCCCCTCAACACTCCAAATGCAGAAGCTGACCAGATTGGCAGCGGCATTTTACTTCAACACTAAGGATACTTAAGTTCATTGATGGGGTGTATGACAGGCCTGTGGCTAGGGTTGCCAGACTCAATAGAGGACAGGACTTCTGTGCCTTTAATTGCCCTGCTCTCTTCTGAGCCTGGAAACCTTAAAGAGAAACCAGCAGACCCTTTGTTTAATTTCCAAGCAAAGGGTCTGCTGGTTTCTCTTTAAGGTTTCCAGACTCAAAAGAGAGCAGGGCAATTAAAGGCACAGAAGTCCTGTCCACTATTGAGTCTGGCAACCCTGCCTGGGGCACACATAGCTCTGAATTCCAAGAGAGAGAAATGGTCGTGTGTGTACGTGCATGTGTATTGGGATGGCCAGCAATGCTGCCCTCAATCATCTGCTGCCTAAGGTGACGGTCTCACTTTGCCTAATGGTAGGGCCAGCTAGGGTTGGGCGCATCAGAATGCAATCAAAGCCATCAAATGATTCCAGAATCCAATTCAATAGAGGAGGATGGTGGTGGCAATGCCTATTATTCTTTTGCGCAACACAGAGGTCACTCTCTTCCCTCCCATCAAAGCCTTTTTGCCGTTATTTTTTGTTCTGAGATAGCTTGAGTTCCCAAGTCAAAAAGTGACACACTTATTCATTTGGCAGGCTTAAGGAACAAAGAACCATCATCTGGTGATCAACAGGAAGAGGAGTGCTCTTGCTATTCTGATATCATCTGCCGGTGTTATTGTTGCTGCTGCTCCAAGTAATAGGATTCTGGAAGCAAGACCATAAATCTTCCATGCTTTGCATTGTCTCGTGCTCAGTTGAAGGCCCTTGTTGCTGATTGAGTCATGCATTTTTCATTTGCCTGGCTAACTAACACGCCTCAAGTGAAACAGACAGAAAAGTGCTGAAACTCCACCTCATCTTCTCCTTTCCCTTAACAGGACTTTGCCTGTGAGCTACAAATAAAAAAAGAGAGAGACTCTGAGCTCAGGAAGTGCTGTTGATTGAAAAAACCCTCTTTTTTAAAGTTCAAGAATAATTTTGGTTCAAGAATAATTTCCCTTTTCAGAAAATGGAAAGGTGTTGAGTGCTCTCTACTGGAGTGGGCGGCTCATGTGGAGAAGCCTCTGGGGCTGTGGAAATAAATGAGGCAAAGTCAAGTAGCAAAACTACATACTTGAGTAAAGTCCTTAGCTGTTAGCCCTGACGGCCATTAAGCCTCTTGTATTCTTCTAAAGGTATCTGAAGAAGTGTGCATGCACACGAAAGCTCATACCTATGACAAACTTAGTTGGTCTCTAAGGTGCTACTGGAAGGAACTTTTTTTTTCTTATCTTCTAAAGCAAATAAAGGGAACTTGAGGCAATTCCAGCCCCAGCCGGCATGGCAATGGTCAGGGATCATGGGAGGTGTAGTCTAGCAGGGCCACAGATTAATCACCCCATTCAAAATAAAGCCTGCTAAACTGCTACAAAAACCCCTAGTGTGCACCATTCTTGTTGTCGGCATCCGTCTGTTTTGGGAGACAATGGAGGGGTGCGTCTTAGGGAGTGAAGTCACACTGTTAGCCTGTTGCAGAGCCTGCTGTGGCTGTAGAGACTGATAGGGGAGAGACATGTTTTGTTGCAGCTGAGGCATATGATGTCATTCAGTTGTGCTGCTGCAGATGCATCGTGGCATTTCTTCTCTTTGCGCTCCTCCGTTCTTGTTTTCTGATGTATTCAGTCAGGTGTTGCAGGGTATAGATTAGCGGTCAGCACCTTGTTTCCTCTCATGTGATTCCCAGTAGCTGGCATTCTGAGGCTTGCTGCCTCTGACAGTGGAGGGAGGACATAGCCATCTTGGCTGGTAGCCATGCATAGCTTTAGCCTCCATGAAGTTCGCTTAATTCTATTCAAAGCCACCCAAGCTGGTGGCCATCCCTGCCTCTCGTGGGAACAAATTCCAGAGTTTTGCCATGAGCTGAAAGACAAAGTGCCTCCTTGTGTCCTGAATCAGCTTCAATGAATAGCCACGGGTTCTAGTTGCATAAGAGAGGGAGTGAAAACATGCCCTCCACATCATGCATAACATGAAGAAAGGGTGCAGCATTTGATACTTTAGAGAAAGAGGTTACATGACAGATATAAAATTATGGACAGCATGGAGAAAGGGGATAAAGAAATGTGTTACTCCCTCATAGGGCTAGAACTCACAAACATCCAATGAAACTGAATGCTAGATGATTCAGGGCATGTAAAATTAATTATTTCTGCATGTAGTGCACAGTTAAGCTACTCCCACAGGAAACGGTGATGTTCAGCAACCTGGGTGGCTTCGAAAGAGGATTGGACAATTTCATAGCTACCAATGGGTACTAGTAGCCACAATGGCTATGCTCTGGTTTCACAGTCAGAGGCTGTACTACTTCTGAATACCAGTTGCTAGAAACCTCAAGAGGGGAGAGCGCTCTCATGCTCGGTGTCAGGGACGGGCTGGAGGAAGAGGAGTGGTGGGAGGCACCAGCCGAGGAACCCCCAAGGGAAACCCCAGAGGAGGAAGGCTCAGGGCCAGGGGGTTGGTGGTGGAACCCTGAGAAGAGGTTAGAGAGAGAAGATTGGGAGGAGGGACTGGATGCTGAAGGGGCCACAGGGTTTAGTGAGCAGAAAGAGCCTGGGACAGGGAGCTGTTCAGACTCTGAGGCTGAAGTGGAGATGGGGAATCAAGAGGCTGCTGAAGAATCCAAGGAGTCTCCCTCTCCTGCTGCAACAAGCTCCCCTCCACCTTGGTTTCCAAGAACGGGCAGAATAATGAGGAGAGCAGAACGAAGGCCGGAGGTGCGCAGACTCAGTGTGAGACTGCTTGGGAAACATCCGGGAGAGGAGGAGCCTTAGAAGGGGTGGAAGGCAGGGACCTTCAGTCCTGGCAACTGCTCCATAGGGGCAAGAACAGTGCTATTTTTCTAGAAAAAGGGGTGCTGGAACTCCTTGTTCTCTTATAAAGGCAATGGCGCCCACCTGAGAGGTACCGGAACGGAGTTCTGACGAGTTCCAACTAGGGGGACAAAAAGCTCCGCCGGGGAAGACCTACTGGGAGAAGTTGCTGAGTTGTATGCCATTTCCTAGAATAAAGAGTTAACTTTTATTTGGACCTCTGCCTTTTTTGTGCTGACCTCCCGCTGACTCCAGCCCTGACGCTTGGGTCCTGGTTGAGTGTTTCCCACAGGCACTGTGAGGAGAGCATTGGCTGGACTGGATGGGCCATCGACCTGATCCAGCAGCCTCATCTTGCGTTTTCATATTCTTACACTTCTTTTTCTTTCATGGCTGCCCCCACATTCCCTATTTATTCATTATTTATCGATCCCTTCCGCTTAACATCCTGCCTCGTGCTTCAAAAAGCCTCGGGCCTGCAATGTCCTCCGTCACCTGCTTGAGCTTCAAGCTGCAGGATATACAGCCTGGCAAGCGCAGAACCTGATGAGCCTCGTTCCTATTGAGATTTCCTCATCACTATTAATTTCTCCCCTGCTCCTGACAGATTTGGGAGCCACTTATTGAAATTCTTCCTTCTCCCGCCTTAGTGGAATCCAGCTCAGCCGCTGTCAAATCTGCCAACAGACGCGGCAATGCTCCTGTGATAAAATAGGTCCAATTCTCTCCCAATCTTACTTTCCTGGGGAAGAACAGAACTCATTAAATAATTATCAACTGTGACAAGAAAGTCCCCGGCCAAACACTTGCCGCTAATCTAGGCATGACAGCAGGACTATACCTTTCAAAGTGGTAATTAGCTAGATTAACAACAACATAAGTACCAGACAATGACATGGAAAGGACTGTCCCTAAAGGAGAGATTCATTATACATAGGGTTTAGTGTTTGCATGACTTATGAATGGTATTTTGCACCACACAACGGCACTCTGTCTTCTTCTTCTCCCCGCTCCATTTCGGCAAAGGAAGAAGGGAAGGAAGCATAGGTATAAGTGAGGCTGAGCATCATAAGAAGAGACTCTGGTTCATCCCACCTATGATGGGGACAAACGGCCATCGCTGATCACAGAAACAGGTACCGTGTGAACAAAATGAACTGCTATTTCCAGAATCAATTAGCACAGCAACAAGGGGTTAGACCAAAAACAATGCACCTCTAGAGAAAGCTGGCCAAAGTCCAGAAAAGTGAATGAAGCTATGGTGCTTATTGCCAGCTGAAGTCCCAGCATAATAATTCATATGGTATTTGCTTTCAGTTCGCAGAGGACAAATGTCTATATTATAGTGGTTTGTTTGTGCATTCCCTAATGACTCAAGTGGGGTTCAGGGTGGTGGGATTCCCCCATGAACTGAAGCCGAACTTTGACAATTCCCAAAAAAACTGCAAACACAAGAATGCCAGCTTCAGGTTTGAAGAGACTCGGGGCAAAGTCCAATAAGTTTCCCACACCCTCTCCTGTTGGTAGGATCTGCTGGGCTTAAGTGGTCATAGGGTGGTTGAGAGCCACCACTTTAATTTCCAGCCATGCTACATCCAGGGGGAATTGGGGGGAATTGCAGCTAGACCCAGCTACCTGGTGCTATTCAGAGCACTGAGACAACAGAAATAAGTAACAAATACAAGGCTCCAGGTCAGTCAGTGATGGGCCCTTAAGGTGTTGAGACCGTAGCCGCTGTCTAGGGATGCCAAGCACCAACACAAAGGTTGGCTCATTTTGGCAGCATAAGGAGCCACAGTAGAAGAACAAGTTGGCTATCAGAATATCAGATCTATCATTAGCTGGCTATGTGACCATAGGTCATCATAATATGGCATTATTAACATTATTTAAATTATGGACATTGCTGCCTTTTGAATAAGCTCTTTTAGGACTTGGCTGTAAAGGATTCACCTTGAAAATCCCATATGAGGCCTCCTGAAGTACAGTGGTACCTCTGGTTGTGAACGGGATCCATTCCCGGAGGCCTGTTCGCAACATAAAAAGCCCACAACCTGAAGCGCCATATCTGCACAGGTGCGCAGCGCAATTTGGCGCTTGTGTGCATGTGCGAAGTGTGATTTAGTGCTACTGTGCATGCGCGAGCGGCAAAACCCAGAAGTAACCCTTTCTAGTACTTCCAGGTTGCTGCGAGACGCAACCTGAAAAAATGTAACATGAAGCAAACGTAACATGAGGTATGACTGTATATGATCTGCCAATGAAGCCCTACTTCTGCTTTTATGTGGCAGCCAGATTAGTTGCCACATGAAACAGGGTCCTTTTGGTGGCAGCCCCAGAGTTTGGGAACATTTCCCCGCACAAGCTTTCTGCTTCTTTTTCTTTCTGGAAGGAAGTCAGTATTATTTGTCCTTTTCCTTTCCTTTTGCCCATTCTGGTTGTTGGTTGTTTCAGCCCCATTAGTTTTTTTGTTTTGTTTTGTTTTTAGTTTTCCATTGTTCCATTTTAACACTTTTAAAGGAATGTTTCTGGATGCCACTTCAGGAACAGTAACTCAAAAAGGCTTTAGAAATCCGGCAAGGAACCAAATGTTTTAAAGTGTTTTTGTTGTTTATCATAGAAGACGACGTGTAGCAGCATCTCTTTTGCATCCAGAAGCTTCCAGATTCGATCCCAGGCATCTCTATAGACCAAAAGTCTGCCTCCGTATAAGATAGCTTCCTATGCCCCTGTAGTGATTAAAATTTGCTAAGGCCACCAGGAATCAAGTAAAAGGGGTTTGGGAGCTGAATTTGGCTTGTGTGTCTCTGAGACCTGTCCCAATATATTTTGCTGCTTGGGGCAACAAGATGGTGCACCTGTTCACTGCTAAGTGGAATGGCAGATAAATCTTACTTCAACACTGGTGATGGGATAATGTTCTCTGTTTCTCCTGTGGGCAGCAAGCTAGCCTAGCAGATGCAAGGCAGGTGTTACCTGTAGGGCCAACAGCTTTAACCAGTATCTGAAGAAGTGTGCATGCACACGAAAGCTCAAACCAATGACAAACTTAGTTGGTATCAAAGATGCTACTGGAAGGAATTTGTTTCGAGCTTTAACCAGGGTAAAATTTTGGTGGCCCAGGAAGAACACCCAGGAGGAACTGCTGCCCCCAGAATCTGCCATCTGAGATAGCTGCCTCAGATAGGGCTGGTCTGGTGGTCTATCTGCACGTTACATGAAAATAGTCATGTCTACTTATAAGCCCAGCTCAAATGCTGAAATCCCCTTCATCCTTGCCTCCTCCCCCCCCCACCCCCCAGGATCTGAGCAATACCTCTGACATCACTCAGGCTATTCGCAAAATGAAAATGAAATGCTGCATAAATATTTGCCTAACTGGAAGAAGCCAGGGGAGTGGGTTGTTTGGAGTGTTTGCGCAAATCCAAGTGGAGATGGATGAGTCGGCGAGATGGCCAAAAGATGTATACAGTTTATCGCACAGCCCTGTTATTTATCACACGATAATCGCAAGCAAATATTTGGTATGGGGATATAGATGCACACATGCACACAGATCCGGACGGAGCCAAAGTTTTCCTGGCACGTGGAGTCCTCGCCGCCTGCGCTGCAAATTGTGAGTCTGCGGCTGCACTTGTTCCAGAATTGCTTCTCAGCTGCCAGCCCACTGAAGCGCCTCCGGCTTCGGCCTCATCCTTTGTTTGCTTGCCCATTAAAGTTCTTATCCCGCACTCCGTTTTGGCAGAAGATCCCATCATCTCTGCCTTGCGCTGGCCTAGGCCTTTCTCCTGCCTCGCTTTCTATTAACCTACAGCAACAATCAATGCCTTGTCGTGGCGAAGGGGCTTGAATAACTCAGAGAAGCTATGAGCTATGCCATGCAGGGCCACCCAAGATGGACAGGTCATAGTGGAGAGTTTTGACTAAACGTGATCCACCTGGAGAAGGAACTGGCAAGCCACTCCAGTATCCCTGCCAAGAAAACTCCATGGACAAAGACAACAGGCATATAAAAGTTATGACGCTGGAAGATGAGCCCCTCAGGTCGGAAGGCGTCCAACATGCTACTGAGGAAGAGCGGAGGACAAGTACAAGTAGATTCAGAGCTGATGAAGCGGCTGGGCCAAAGCCGAAAGGACGCTCAGTTGCGGATATGCCTGGAAGCGAAAGGAAAGTCCGATGCTGTAAAGAAAAATATTGCATAGGAACCTGGAATGTAAGAACCATGAGTGGAGGTAAGCTGGATGTGGTCAAAAATGAGATGACAAGAATAAATATCGACATCCTGGGCATCAGTGAACTAAAATGGAAGGGAATGGGCGAATTCAGTTCGGGTGACTATCATATCTACTACTGTGGGCAAGAATCCTGTAGCAGAAATGGAGTGGCCCTCATAGTCAACAAAAGAGTGGCAAAAGCTGTAATGGGATGCAATCTCAAAAATGACAGAATGATCTCGATACGAATCCAAGGCAGACCTTTTAACATCACAGTAATCCAAGTTTATGCACCAACTACTGGTGCTGAAGAAAGTGAAATTGACCAATTCTATGAAGACCTACAACAACTTCTAGAAATGACACCAAAGAAGGATGTTCTTCTCATTACAGGGGATTGGAATGCTAAAGTAGGGAATCAAGAGATAAAAGGAACAACTGGCAAGTTTGGCCTTGGAGTTCAAAATGAAGCAGGGCAAAGGCTAATAGAGTTCTGTCAAGAGAACAAGCTGGTCATCACAAACACTCTCTTCCAACAACACAAGAGACGACTCTACACATGGATATCACCAAATGGGCAGCATCGAAATCAGATTGATTATATTCTCTGCAGCCAAAGATGGAGAAGCTCTATACAGTCAGCAAAAACAAGACCTGGAGCTGACTGTAACTCAGATCATCAGCTTCTTATAGCAAAATTCCAGCTTAAACTGAAGAAAGTAGGAAAAACCACTGGGCCAGTAAGATACAATCTGAATCAAATCCCTTATGAATACACAGTGGAAGTGAGGAACAGGTTTAAGGATTTAGATTTGGTGGACAGAGTGCCTGAAGAACTATGGATGGAGGCTCGTAACATCATACAGGAGGCAGCAACGAAAACCATCCCAAGGAAAAGGAAATGCAAGAAAGCAAAATGGCTGTCCAACGAGGCCTTACAAATAGCGGAGGAGAGGAGGCAAGCAAAATGCAAGGGAGATAGGGAAAGATACAGGAAACTGAATGCAGATTTCCAAAAAACAGCAAGGAGAGACAAGAGGGTCTTCTTAAATGAGCAATGCAAAGAAATAGAGGAAAACAATAGAATGGGGAAAACCAGAGATCTGTTCAAGAAAATTGGAGATATGAAAGGAACATTTCGTACAAAGATTACCATAATCAAGGACAAAAGTGGTAAGGACCTAACAGAAGCAGAAGACATCAAGAAGAGGTGGCAAGAATACACAGAGGAATTATACCAGAAAGATATGGAGGTCTCATACACCCCAGGTAGTGTGGTTGCTGACCTTGAGCCAGACATCTTGGAGAGTGAAGTCAAATGGGCCTTAGAAAGCATTGCTAATAACAAGGCCAGTGGAAGTGATGATATTCCAGCTGAACTATTTAAAATTTTAAAAGATGATGCTGTTAAGGTGCTACACCCAATATGCCAGCAAGTTTGGAAAACTCAGCAATGGCCAGAGGATTGGAAAAGATCAGTCTACATCCCGATTCCAAAGAAGGGCAGTGCCAAAGAATGCTCCAACTACCGCACAATTGCACTCATTTCACACGCTAGCAAGGTTATGCTTAAAATTCTACAAGGCAGGCTTAGGCAGTATGTGGACCGAGAACTCCCAGAAGTGCAAGCTGGATTTCGAAAGGGCAGAGGAACCAGAGACCAAATAGCAAACATGCGCTGGATTATGGAGAAAGCTAGAGAGTTCCAGAAAAACGTCTACTTCTGCTTCATTGACTATGCAAAAGCCTTTGACTGTGTCGACCACAGCAAACTATGGCAAGTTCTTAAAGAAATGGGAGTGCCTGATCACCTCATCTGTCTCCTGAGAAATCTCTATGTGGGACAAGAAGCTACAGTTAGAACTGGATATGGAACAACTGATTGGTTCAAAATTGGGAAAGGAGTACGACAAGGTTGTATATTGTCTCCCTGCTTATTTAACTTATATGCAGAATTCATCATGCGAAAGGCTGGACTAGATGAATCCCAAGCCGGAATTAAGATTGCCGGAAGAAATATCAACAACCTCAGATATGCAGATGACACAACCTTGATGGCAGAAAGCGAGGAGGAATTAAAGAACCTTTTAATGAGGGTGAAAGAGGAGAGCGCAAAATATGGTCTGAAGCTCAACATCAAAAAAACCAAGATCATGGCCACTGGTCCCATCACCTCCTGGCAAATAGAAGGGGAAGAAATGGAGGCAGTGAGAGATTTTACTTTCTTGGGCTCCTTGATCACTGCAGATGGTGACAGCAGTCACGAAATTAAAAGACACCTGCATCTTGGGAGAAAAGCAATGACAAACCTAGACAGCATCTTAAAAAGCAGAGACATCACTTTGCCGACAAAGGTCCGTATAGTTAAAGCTATGGTTTTCCCAGTAGCGATGTATGGAAGTGAGAGCTGGACCATAAAGAAGGCTGATCGTCGAAGAATTGACGCTTTTGAATTATGGTGCTGGAGGAGACTCTTGAGAGTCCCATGGACTGCTAGAAGATCAAACCTATCCATTCTTAAGGGAATCAGCCCTGAGTGCTCCCTGGAAGGACAGATCGTGAAGCTGAGGCTCCAATACTTTGGCCACCTCATGAGAAGAGAAGAATCCTTGGAAAAGACCCTGATGTTGGGAAAGATTGAGGGCACTAGGAGAAGGGGACGACAGAGGACAAGATGGTTGGACAGTGTTCTCGAAACTACGAACATGAGTTTGACCAAACTGCGGGAGGCAGTGCAAGACAGGAGTGCCTGGCGTGCTATGGTCCATGGGGTCACGAAGAGTCGGACACGACTAAACGACTAAACAACAACAACAACAACAGCAACAATGGCCAGGAGTAAACTGGAGCAGCTGGTTACAGATCCCCACTATCTGACTGTGAAACAGCTGCTTTGCAGAAGGACCCCACTGCAAAATGTATACTGTGGAGCTGGGTCATATTTTAAGCCAACAGAGAACAAGAGAATGAAGAGAATGTGCCTCGTGCCTATTTGATGGCTGGGGCAGGGGGAGGAAAACCTGAGTTGCATACATCACTCTTCCTGGTTGCCATGCCCAAGCATCGCCTTCCAGGTATCTCCTTGGCATTATATCATGCCATTATCTATCTCTGCACCAGCGTCCATTGGCCCTCTTTCATCAGTCTGTGCAAAAAAAAAAATGCTTTCTGGATTTTCAGTCAAAATTAATATTTGCCGCTTGGCTATTTTTGGCAAGGTCCTCTTTGAGAGCATTTAATAGAAATGGCAAGCACGGGAACCGGATTTGAGCCTGTGAACATTTACCCTCAAATAACTTCATTTAGATGAGCGTCACTGGGAGCAAAATGAGACCTATTCGGAGCACTGTGGCTGCTCTTGTATCTTTGAAATGTTTCAGCACAACCTTCCTCTTTCATCCCTTAAGAATTAAGACCCATCTTGCCGGCACCTTTTACGTTCCAGAGTGCCCAATAGGCAATGGAACTGGAGCATACAAGGAAGGACTAGCTGATCAAAACTAACCTTAGATAAATAATAAAATCTAGAAATGCAGCTCTAATGAAAACCTCTGGCTGAATGCAGAGGAGTGGCGGGAGGCACAGGCTGCGGACCGCACAAGGGAAGAAGGCTCAGAGCCAGGGGATTGGTGGTGAGACAACAATGGGTGGTCAGAAGGAGAAGAGGTAGAAGATCGGAAGCTGAAGAGGTAGCAGAGTTTAGTGAGAAGGGAGAGTCTGTGGCAGAGAGAAGTCCAGAATCAGAGGCAGAAGCGGAAGCAGAAGAGGAGGGAGGTCAAGAAGCAGAGATGAGCCAGGCTGCTGAAGAAGACAGGGGGTCTCCCCCTTCTGCTGTGACCAGCTCCCATCCCCTGGTCTCCCAGAATCCAAAGAGGTACTAAGAGGGCAGAGCAAAGAAAAGACAAGTCAGAGAACCCAGGGGAGGAACGTTAGAGAGCAGTGGGAAGGTGAGAACCTTCAGTCCTCACAACTGTCTCATTGGGGCAAGACCTACTGGGAAGAGTTGCTGTGTTCATTAGGCCTGGACTTCTGGGTTGTCTCTTTTTGCGAAATTCCAAGTGGAGATGGATGAGCCGGCGAGATGGCCAAGAGATGTATACAGTTTATCGCACTGCATAAATGGGTGTCTTCCCCTTTTCTGCAAATGCAAAAGGAAAGGAAAAGAGTATTTCTCGATTTCCTTCATCAGTAACATTGCTTAAAACCATTACTTACAATTAAAATATTTAATTAAAATCCTTTCACCAGTTGGGATTCAACTAATGAAGCCTGTCAGTAGAAGCCCAGCATAAGGACTTCCACTTGCACAATGGGGCTTCTTCCCCCCTCCTCCCCCAATGTGCCCCCCAAATTTGCTCAGTGGGGTTCAAGAGAAACCCCAGATCAGCATGCAAAGGTGGAGAGGAGATTATTCCATCTGGAAAGCTGAAATGATTGCCCTGACAAAACAATTGCCTTGCCATCATGCTGAATTTCTCCCTTTGTGTGCATTTCAGGCTATTGTTACCAAATGTATGAGTATGGAGTTTCCACTGAAATTATGGAGTTAGTAGCACATTCCTTCCAAAATTGATTTTGCTTACTCACAGGATGACTTCATGCCAAGCAAGCATTTGTTTAAAACTGTATTTAGTCCTCCTAGAAATGAATTGTAGAAATAAAAGGCTGGGAGAGACCATCACTTTCAGTTCACATTTAAAGACAAACCTACCAAATCTGCACTTTTCAAAACAGAAATGCAGCCGCTCTTAGAAATTTGCGCTTCTCTAAATTTTGCACTGCAGTTGTTCTGTCCAGTAATGTGTACAAAAGTGCATATACTATGGTAAAGTGAGCATAAAAACACACGTATTAATGAAAACAGCATAGACAAATGAATTATAGCTCCAAAGTTTGCTCTACACACATGTGTATATTAGGTAAAATTGCATACAAACAGGTACTATATTGCAAGAAATTCACACTAAAATGCTGGCGAATTTTCATGAGGACTTTTAAAAACATAATTATAATTGTAACCAGAATGTGTGCTGAAATTGATCAGGAATGTCCTTCAAATCCGTGTCCTGCTCTGGCTCACCAGAAGCGGCTTAATCATGCTGGCCACATGACCCAGAAGCTGTACGCCGGCTCCCTTGGCCAGTAAAGCGAAATGAGCGCCCCAACCCCAGAGTCGTCCGCGACTGGATGTAACGGTCAGGGTTCCCTTTACCTTTAAACTTCATAAGGTGAAATCCTATTGGCGAAAGTAGAGACTCCACAGCGCCATCTGGTGTCACAGTGTTATGATGCATATACGGTAAAGCACTTATTCTTGACTAACGTAGCCAAGCCCAAGACTGGCCACTGTGAGAAGAGGAAGTTGGACTAGATAAGCCATTGGCCTGATCCAGCAGGCTTTTCTTATTTGCTTGTGTTGAACATATCTTGTGAACCGCCCTGAGATCTTGTGATGAAGAGCATTTTTATTATTATTATTATTATTAGGTGGAAGAGTTGTCCAGAATCCAAAGCCAGAGGAACAAAGGAACTTAATGTGCCCGTCTGAACTCTAGCATTTAACTTTCTGCTTCCATAGTTTGGATTCAGATAAAGTGGATGTCTCATCGCCAACAGTTTGACAATATCCACTAAACAATAATCAGAGAAAGTAGCACTTACTTGTAGCCTGGATGATCCTGCAATGTTAACAATCGCAAGCACCCTGGGGGACAAAGAGGACCATTCATGTGAAGTACCTTCATCATGCCGTGCTGGATTAATCACTTAAAAAACTCTTCAGCCATTGCTCGAGTGAAAACGATATAGCAGAGCCATTGATCAGACACAGGAGAGCTAGGGTTTATTCAAATAAATGAATGTGATGCAAACCACACTGTTGACCATTGGCTCTATTGTGTGGGAGATTTCCAGCAAATATAGGAATGCATTCTGTGCTGCTTAACTGTACACATTCCATCATTAAAATCATACGGTTTTAGGCAAAATTATTGTTGGCATCCCTATGTCTTGGGAGACAACGGAGGTGTGCACCTTTGGTGGTCAAGTCAAATTGTTGGAAGGTTACAGCATCTGCTGTAGAGACTGATACAGGAGAGACATGTTTAGCTGCAGCTGGGGCAGATGAAACTGGCCGGTTGTGCTGCTGCAGATACACCATGGAGTTTCTTTTCTCTGCTCTCCTCCCAGTGGTCATTCCTCCTCTGGTCACTGCTGTGGATGCACGACCTGACTGCCTGTCTCCAGCGGTGGAGCATATGCCCCGCGCTGCCCAGGGTGGACGCGCTCCAGAGGGGGGCGTGGCACGGAGGGTGCCCTCCCAGGTGCGGGATAGTTGCTCGGGTGCCCGGAGTGGCACACTGCCCGCCCGCGACTTCAAAGCCTCCCCCAAGCTGTCAAAACGAAGGGGGAAGTGGGGAATGCCGTCAGCAAAGTGGCGCAGCTCTGCCCCTTTCCCCGACGGCTCAGGGTAGGCTTGGGAGTCGCAGGCAGGCGGCACGCCAAATGTCACCCCCCTCAGTGAGGGCAGCCAGGGCGGACCACCCCCCACTGCCCCCCTTCCTACGCCCCTGCCTGTTCACCAGCATAGAAATTGCTGTGAACATGCTGGGAATGCACATAGAATCATAGAGTTGGAAGAGACCACAAGGGCCATCCAGTCCAACCCCCTGCCAAGCAGGAAACACCATCAAAGCATTCTTGACATATGCCTGTCAAGCCTCTGCTTAAAGACCTCCAAAGAAGGAGACTCCACCACATTCCTTGGTAGCAAATTCCACTGCCGAACAGCTCTTACTGTCAGGAAGTTCTTCCTAATGTTTAGGTGGAATCTTCTTTCTTGTAGCTTGCATCCATTGCTCCGTGTCCGGTTCTCTGGAGCAGCAGAAAACAACCTTTCTCCCTCTTCTATATGATATCCTTTTATATATTTGAACATGGCTATCATATCACCCCTTAACCTTCTCTTCTCCAGGCTAAACATACCCAGCTCCCTAAGCCGTTCCTCATAAGGCATCGTTTCCAAGCCTTTGACCATTTTGGTTGCCCTCTTCTGGACACGTTCCAGCTTGTCAGTATCCTTCTTGAACTGTGGTGCCCAGAACTGGACACAGGGTCATCTTAAGCATGGTGCGCAGATCGCTCCGGTGCCCCCGCCCCGTTTATCCCCACGGCTGGTGGGCGGGTGCAGCGCACAGTGCGGTTTCCACGCAGCTCCGCCACGCAGCGCCCTGGCGCCCCGCGCCACCCAGCCTACCCCTAGAGCCAGCCCTGACTGGACACAGTACTCCAGTACTCCATCTGTGTTTGAGACTCTGGCCTGCCGTAGACAAAAGACCCTCCAAGTGGCCCTATTTGCCAAGTACAGTCATGGAATTATGAAACCCATCCCGGCTTCTGATTTGATCCCAGAATGTCCCGATTTCCTCTACCAGTGCTGCTGCTGCAGAACTCAGGGAGGAGGATGAGCTGCCTCTTGTCCTGAGCAACCACTTGTCCTGTGGCAGCTGTGAGGGGCCATCCCATTGCCTCTCCATGGCTGCCACCGCTAGCCTCCTCGAGTGAGGAGGAAGAGAGGCTGCTGCCACTGGGGCCCAGTCCCACGTGACATTCCAGCTCTGAGGGGCGGGCACAGGGCAGGGCTGCCCTGAGCAGGAAGAAAGGGGGAGCAGAGTTGAAGGCTAGGAGCCTTGATTTGGAGGGGGGATGCTTTGTGCAACTGAGTTTAATTTTGCCCCTTTCTAAAAATTATTTAATGGTGTGTGCTTTTCTTTTTGTAAATCTACCAAATAATAATAATTTAAAAATGAGATTAAGGGTTCCACCTCCCTCTTTTAAATAATAATATTTTATTCTTTTTTTCCATATATTTGTTACTCAACAATTATATTCCAATTCATCAAAACTAGTGACTTCCCACTCACCCAACGTCGATGTTTATAACCCAAATGACTTACAATTGTGTTTTAAGGTTCTGCCTTATCTAACTTCATTCTCTCTAATGTGTTTCTTATTATATTCTGCTGTTTTCTTACACTTCAAACTCCTCTGGGGTCTTTGCATATGGGAAATAAGTAGAAAGGGGTTTTCTCAGGACGGTGGAGGGTGTGTGCTCTGCTGGGGGGGAGGGAATTGGAGGCCAAGGAGGGTCAGTTGTGGGGGGGGAGTGAGAAATGCCCCTATTTTCATGTGAGGAATGTTGGAGGGTATGGGATGGTGGACTAGATAAGACTTTGGCCTGCTCCAGAAGAGCTGCTTCTTATGTTCTAAGACAGGGGTCAGCAACCTTTTCCAGACATGGGCTGGTCCACTGTCCCTTAGACCATGTGGTGGGCCGGACTGTATTTTTTTTGGGGGGGGGAGAAATGAACGAATTCCTATGCCTCACAAATAACCCAGAGATGCATTTTAAATAAAAGGACACATTCTACTCATGTAAAAACACGCTGATTCCCGGACCATGCATGGGCCGGATTTAGAAGGCGATTGGGCCGCGCATCTGGCCCCCGGGCCTTAGGTTGCCTACCCCTGTTCTAAGATTTTGGAATAAGGGCTCTGTGACCTGCCCACACTCCTAAGACCATGTAAGGCATTCCACAAATACGCTGAGCTTTGAAACCTATGTGCTGGGGTTCCCCGCACAACCCCAATTTGTCATCTTAAAGGCAGGGGAACTTGGTGAGTGAGCCAAGGCCACCGCAGTGAGCTTGTGGCGACACTGATAAATATTCAAGCCCATGTCTTTCAAATGTTATTGTGATTCACCTTCCCCTCCTTCCTTCCCCTGCTCCAGTCATCTTGCTGGCTCAGAATTTTCTACTTTTGTCTCAAACCTCAGCTGCCTTCAGTTTATTGCAGATGACTGCTATTGTCTTTGTCTCTGTCTATCCGCTTCGCTGTGTCTCATTTTCCTAAAGTACCTGGCACCCACTTTTCCGTAACGTTGTTCCTTTGTTTCAGGAAAAGCATAATTTCAGGAGACAGCAGAAATACCGTTCCAAAGGCCAGGAGGTGACATCCTTTCTCACCTGATCTTTATTCATATCTGGGTTTAATTGCATTCTTTTTTATTTTCCATTTCTCAAGCACCTTGCACCTCCCTTCCTCCCTGACAGGAAGATGCATTTTGTTTCTCATAAAAATTGCTTTCCTGCAGCTTTTCCATTCTTCAGAAATGTAAGGCCCTTCTGGCATCTGGTGGCGTTTCGCGTGCATTGAAACACATGCACACACACAAACGCAGCTTGTTGCTTGTATAACTTATGACATTCTTCTCTTTCTTAAGCTGTGTAGCCCTTACAACTTGATGTGTGTGTATATATGCATGTGTGACATTCATTTGCACTACACACACACACACACACACACACACACACACCAGGTTGTAAGAGCTGCACAGCTTAAGAAAGAGAAGAATGTCAAAAGTCCCATCCCGACATTCATTTGCACTTTCATCTGATATTTTCTGTTCCACTGAAATTGGTTCATTTTGCACAGGTGTTCCTTCCATTTCGTTATCTGCTGATGCACATTTTGCATATACATTTTAACGTAATTTTTAAATGTACTTTTTACAAAGGCATGGATGCGTCAGCCACCAACAGATATTTACCTTCCCTGTGTGTTCCCGTTGAAAGTTTATGGATTTCCTGAGGGGAAGCCCTGTTAGTCTTTCGCAGCAAGAGGAATTAAGAATCTTGTGGCCTTTAAAAGACAAAGTTAATGAAGTGTCTAATGGCCCATCATAAAGCCATCTCTGGCTGCAATCCTCATGATTTCTACAGTGGTACCTCTAGTTGCGGACATGATCTGTTCCGGGGTGCCGTTCACACCCCGAAAAGTCCCCAACTAGAGCGGCGCTTCTGCGCAAGCGCGGAGTGTGATAGAGCACTTCTGTGCATGTGCAAAGCATGCAGAACGCTTCTGTGTGTGCATGCGGCAAAACCCAGAAGTATACACTTTCGGGTTTGCCACGTTCACAAGCTGAAAAGATGCAACATGAACCTAACGCAACACGAGGTATGACTGTACTCAGAAATAAGTGCTACAGAATTCAACTGAGATTACTCCCAAGTAAGTGTGCTTAGCCCTTCTTGCCAGTTATTATTGCAACCTATATCACCCACTTAACCACATATATGTTCTTTTTTATTTTTTTAAAAATGCAACATTTTATTTCATAAATGCATATCTTGCTATCATGATTTCATAGTTCAACATAAACATAATCCTGTCTCTTTCCCTCACTCGAGTAACAGAGAAAGTTTCACACCTTGGTGATATTTTGCTCTTTGTGTCCTGGATTGCATGTGGGCATTTTCAGCATTTCACGGGCACTCAGTGTAATGCACTTATATGAGTCCTTTCTGCAAGGCAACATTGTATTTCACAGACATACATTTTAAACCAACAATGTGTCCGCAACTGCTAAAAACTAACACTCAAAGGAATTTATGTTTTAGATGTTTGTAGTAGACATGATTTTGCATTTGTTAGCCTGAAATCCTCAAACTTTTCCTGAGGAGCACTGATAAATACTGGTACCACTTTTATCAGGGGAAGTAGCAACGCATATGCAAATAAAATACATTGCAAAGCAATGCCGTATCTATTTACATATTAACTATGCATTAAGAGGGGGGGGGGGAAACTTTCAACTAAAGCAAAAAAAGCATTCATAGCAAGAGCCCCTGCTGTGGTGGTGGTGGTCAGGTCAAATGGGCAGATAGAAGGGAATCCACTTCCTAGTTTTCAGTGGGTCCCTCCAATATGCTAATGAGAAAAACCTGCTTTGACTTCCTGCAATCTGAATGAGACTACTGTAGTTACAGGTAGGTAGCCATCAAGAAGTAGGGTCACGTAGGTCACATCACGTAGGTAGGGTCACAAAGAGTCAGACACAACTAAATGACTAAACAACAAGCCGTGTTGGTCTGACATAGTTGAAACAAAACAAAATAAATTCCTTCCAGTAGCACCTTAGAGACCAACTAAGTTTGTCATAGGGACCCAGGTGGCGCTGTGGTTAAACCACTGAGCCTAGGACTGGCTGATCAGAAGGTCGGCGGTTCGAATCCCTGTGACGGGGTGAGCTCCCGTTGCTTGGTCCCAGCTCCTGCCAACCTAGCAGTTCGAAAGCACGTCAAATTGCAAGTAGATAAATAGGAACCGCTACAGCGGGAAGGTAAACAGCGTTTCCATGTGCTGCTCTGGTTTGCCAGAAGCGGCTTTGTCATGCTGGCCACATGACCTGGAAGCTATACGCCGGCTCCCTCGGCCAATAATGCGAGATGAGCGCGCAACCCCAGAGTCGGTCACGACTGGACCTAATGGTCAGGGGTCCCTTTACCTTTACCTTTTTAAGTTTGTCATTGGTAGCAGCTTTCGTGTGCATCCACACTTCTTCAGAATGAGACTGTGAGAGTTGTAAAGATGCTCAGAGCAAAACTTAAGAGCTGATGCTTGTCAATACTGGCCTAGGCAAGATCCAACTCAGGATGATGCAGCACTGTACTGTATATTCCAATGTTTTGAATGTTAATATCGAATACAGAGGCTCAGATATTAGGTAAGCATAACGGTTTACATCTGCACTAACAGGCAGATGAAATAAGTCCCCAGTTTAAAACTCACCCAAGTCATGACTTTTCAAGATAGCCTTGGGCAAGCTGGTATCTCTTCATTTCAGCAACCCATCTTTCATGTGAGGATAATACTATGGGCATCCACAGCAGGCTTGTTAGCACAAAGAGGACTTAAGAGGATGCAAGTGAAATAGTACTATGAACACTTCAAAGCAGGAACACCTCTTACCAGTCCAGTTTCTGCATGGCCCCACTGCCTGCTTGTGGTTTTGCATGGCTGGAATGTGTCCTTGAACTCTGATCATGCTTCTTGTTTGCCTCCATGGAGGACAGAGAGGTATGTGCAAGTGCGGGTAGAAAATAGCCTTCTGTACAAAGGTAAAACTCAACACTTGGCGATCACCACTCTTTTGCCTCTGGCCTCGCCCAACACTGGCATATGCCCAGAAGGGAAAACAGCACTCAGGCTGGAAAAAGGTTCCTCTCTGCTGGTTTCCAGAATGTGGAGTTCTATTTAAGCCTTGGTTTAACCCCTATACCAAGTGTGAGTGGGCCTAGTAAGCAGGTTAACTGCACATTCACCCAGGATCTGTTACATGAAAATCTCGCCCGATTTCCTTGCTAGTGCAGAAGCTCCAGAAATTGTCGAACGGAAGCTCACTCCTCTCCCAAAAAAGTAACCTACTGAACAAGCAAATTTCTATTTCAAGGTCAGAATATTGTGTCAAAATGCAGAGAAAAATAAGGTCGGGAAAATGAGGAGAGAGGGGTAGAGAATAGCACTTATTTATTTATTTTTTAAGAAAGAATGAAATAACCAATTGACTTCTCCGTGGTCAAGGCATTCACTCTGATTTGGTTCCTAATGATCCTCTAGTAGGTATTGTGCTCTGTTTTATGTGCGCTTATGCTAGTTAAGAGGTGGAGTACAGTGGCGACAGCTTTCTATTATGGTTTGATGGGGAAGGTGTATGAATTTATAACGTTAAACAAGAGCAAAAGTCTCCCTAT
This sequence comes from Zootoca vivipara, assembly GCF_963506605.1. Classification (NCBI taxonomy): domain Eukaryota; kingdom Metazoa; phylum Chordata; class Lepidosauria; order Squamata; family Lacertidae; genus Zootoca; species Zootoca vivipara. The sequence continues at coordinate 94,529,853 of NC_083278.1, read as the reverse complement.
CCACCGAATATTTAAACAAAAAGATGTCAGCTTTTGTAGCTGGTACTTACTCATCTTATAGTCCCACAAATGTTTGCTAAAGTTTGTTTTTTTTAAAAAATAATAATAATATCAAAACACACACACAACGGCATGAAAATGAATCGTAGATGAAGAAAATCAGCTGTGACTTAACAGCTGCCCCCTTTAGGAGACCACTCAGGAAAGTGCCAAACATCACTTGGTTTGGTGGCTTTGAAAAACCAACAGCTTGTTTTTCAAATGCGTCTGTCCTTGACTGAGACAAAGAGCTATGTTTAAGGAGTGGCATATTAACCATGACCTACTCATTTGTATCCTTTCAAACCTTTTCTGAAGAACAGCCGTACGTGGTGCTAAGTAAAAGCTCTTTGGAGTATCCCGCCATTCCGTGCCATATTCAGATCTATTTTAGGGTTCAACAAAAACAAAGAGGACCTTTCAGCCGCATGGTGTGCGGGGGGAAAATGTATTACACGAGGACAATAATAGCAAGAGGTGAGTCGTTTTTATTCTGTTAACTCGGTGCCCATGGCATTCCACTCCACAACACGGCAGCTTCTGTCATAAACATCTGAGAAAACTCAGATCATTGTGGATAACTAGCGAGTTTGCTACCCAATGGCGGAAATGCATATAGGAAAGTGGATGCAAAAGATGGGACAGAGCTGAGTGAGCTGAATGCTTAGCCCAACTTCCATGTTTTTAGGTGGCTTGACCTCACCTCCCCCCCCCCCCAAGCATTGGTGCACTTAAATCCATTGCAAGTCATGTGCTTAAGGAAGCCTAAGTTCATAGGGTTGCATGGCAAGACTGCAGTCTTATGCATGCTTTAGGACTAAGTCCCATAGTGCCTGGACCTCAAACTATGCTGTGCTTTCTGCCTTGGGCAGAGCCTTCCAGCTTTCAAATATCACCTGGATTTCCATGTCCCCTTGCCACCAGCTCAAGTTCCTCCCAGACTCTATTTCTTCACCCTTATGCACCCACTGTTTATTCTTTCCTCAGATCCCTGCTTTCCAGTGCTCCACCCACTCTCTTTCTATATCTAGAATATTTTATTAATTTGCAGTAAAACAGCATTGCTCAGTTTCAACAACACCTGCAGAGTGTTACATGGTTCTACTTATCACATTTAACGAGAAAAATTGAGCAGTGACACTGTCAAATAGCTGAACCACCTACTCCATTCCTTCAGTCACCCTGACTCTCGGCTAGGCCTGCTTCACACCCATCCAGCACATGCCTTTGGACTCTTTGCCACTTTCCTGTGATTCCCACCCACTCAGCTTCTCAGTCTCTACTGATGTAGCTCCTCCTAGTCCTGGGTCCTTGTGGGAATGACCTATTGCATTCTTCCCAGAAGTTGGGCCTTTGTTCTCTCACCCACAGCAGTTGGAATGTCTGGGAGTGGGAACCTTCCATAGCCTTCTTTCAACATGCTCCCTGCCGCATGCAGTGAATGTGCGAGGGGAGAGCAAGCTTGTGCCCACTAGCCATGCACACTGGTGTTGGCATATCCACTGGTCACAGCCTGTGAATTTGGAGGTAGCACAAAAGGGGAGCTAGGCTTGCACATTTGTTCGTAGAATTTTTCCATGCAAGCAGGGCGTCTCAGCTAAATGCTGCCAGAGGCTTCGCTGCCATCAGAACCCTTAGCACACTACATAGTTTACAGAAGAGCACGACAGCTGTGGCCTTGCCACGCACATCTTGTATAGGGATGTGACGTTAGAGGCAAAAGGTGACAAGTGTGACAATATTATTTTGAAATTCCTGCTTCCACTTGTATGCTTATATGCAGATGATATGTAGATTTTGCTATTCTTATGAGACTGTTTTCATAGGTTGGTGTTCCGAGAAACCCTTGTGGGCAGCGAGCAAGGCAGGTTACACATATCATAAGCAAATAATATATTTAATTCTAATGAGCTGTAAACGCAGCTAATTGTAGCAGATTGGAGCCCCTTTGTTAATCTCGTGTTTTTAGCAAGGTCACATTGCTTAGCCCTGCTTATCCACGGCATGGTCCCAATTTCAAATTTATGTCTCTGTCAATTAAAGTCACTGATAGTTTATCAAACTGATAGCCCAGACAATTTGACACGAGTAATATCATTAGTGGTGTTTAAGTTGGTTTAATAGCATTAATGGAAATAGTAAACATTAACAGAAAAGCAGAATGACTCAATATCTCCCTTCATGGACAAGTTGTTTTTTGTTGTTCTACTGTTCTGCTAATGCAGCTTGACAAATCTAATTTGTTTTGGGGAAAAGCCCTACAGACCCAGATGGCAGGGCAAGAGGGAGACCTCCACGGATTTCTCTACCCCCTAGAAATCAGTGCAGTGTAGGAAGTTGAATGCCTCATCCCTTGTAGTGATCGCCAGTCACAGGCTAGGGAAGTGTATCCCAGTACTCAGAAATCCCATTAAATTCAATGGGAACTAGCAGAGCTAACCTCTCGACAGTGGTGTCACTGCAGCTCATCTGAACAGGGCTGGAGTGAGGTACAGTGGAAGTGGCCTTGGGGCAGTACTAGTGGGAATGATAGAGTGGCTCTGCCAGCCCCAAGCTTGCTGTTGCCTGACCCCAGCCCCATCTAGGTAAGTTGCATTGAAGTCAGTGTTGGGGAGGTGGCTCTGCCTCACCAGCAGATGTCAAGGCAATAAGCAACTATTTTACTTTTAGAAGACAACTGTTTAGGGAAGTTTTTAATGTTTGATGCTGTACTGTTTTTAATATTCGGTTGGAAGCCGCCCAGAGTGGCTGGGGAAACCCAGCCAGATAGGTGGGGTATAAATAATATATTATTATTATTATTATTATTATTATTATTATTATTATTATTATTATTATTATCATCCTCACCACAACAAGCCCAACTGGAGCCACTCCTAGTTAAGCATGCCTTAAGACCGCAGTCTTGCCACCCAGCCCTATGCGCCTAGGGTTACTTAAGGCCACAAATTATAATAGATTCAAATCAGCAAAGGATTGCACTGTTAAATTTCTCTGTCTGATGGGATTAAAGAAGATATAGAAAAGGATGTATGGATATTTTTGGGTAGTGAATAACAGTTTTGAAATTGTATAAAAGTTAAGAGAATTATGATAATATAGGAGAGGAATTAAGAGGATTTTCTGTAAAGACAAATGTGTAAGAATTAAGAATCAAGGTTTAAAATATGAGATATGATGTTAAATTAAGTTATTTGGAAACTGCAAAATCTAGATAGAAAAAAATGAGCTCAAAAGGGTGATGTGAGGAAGTACGTAGAGTTAAGATACAAGAATGGAGAATGTATCTCCCCCCCTATAGGCATCCTTTTACCTTTATTTAAAAATAAATAAATACTTGCCAAAAAAAAATATTTCTCTGTCTGTAGGTGCTTTCAAGCCTGGTATGGGCGCAAATATGGCCCTGGTTCCTCACTTTCCCTTAAAATAAATTGCACCTAAAATTTTAGCAGGACTGCATGCTGTAGCAGTGAACTGTCAAAGTACTCTGCACATGGCGGGCCATGTTGTTATTTTTCTATTCGTGGTGCACATTGCACCATGATTCAGGCAACCCAGGTTTGCCACATACACATCACAACCAGGGCCAAAAGCGAGGGGGGGAAGCCTATGGCTACAGGTGGGATGTTTCGTGAATTGGCCCATTGTGACACTTGACAGAAGCTGGAACAGTTTCCGTCTTCACTCTGATAAAGTTTGCAAACCTTCCTTCTGCATTAATGAAAGGAAGACGAGTCAATGATCTTGAGCTGTGCCCTTAGTGTGTCATACTTCAGCAGTACTTATTTAGCAAATCTTTCTTCTCATGCCTCCAGGCTACAGACTGCAGGTGTAGAATGCCCTCTGCTTATAGCCATGAAGGGTTTCTAACATGTTAAGATTTTTTTCTGTGATTCATGTTTCACATTTATCTCCTGGGAATATATCATTAAAAAAACCCTTCAACTTGATTAAAATCTTAGGTTCTAAAGAGCATGTCCACATTGCCTTAGCATATAACAAGAAATTGCAGATGCAATACTAGTAAAATGTATTGTGCTGGATGCGTTTTGGCTTGGGAAATTTGATTCCATTTGTTGGAATCAAACTCCCAGTGCACCCCATAGTCAGGGGTGATGGAAGTTGTAGTCCATGGACACTTGGCAGTAGCCAGAAATGGCTACATTTGATAAGCTCTTGTGTCTTGAGTCTCCTCTGTCTTGCAGGATCTCTTTGGGAAAAGAAAAGGCTAAGGCGTAAACTCTACAAACAAATCCAGAGTGGACAGTTAGATGATGCCTTGTACGCCTCCTTCTGGCAACTCCTACAGCCAAGTTGGTGCCAAATGTATTGCTCTGCTTATCTTTGGACCATATCAAGGAAGTCGAGGGGGGGGTCTTGTCATCTGGGCAGCCCAGGACCTCCATACACACAACCCTGGCTTCAGGGCCGTCCTTTCCATTTAGCTTAGTGGCGCAGTGCGCCAGGGCGCCTCCCCATAAGGGGTGCTGGGCTGGAGCGCCCAGCAGCCCCACGCGCTGCTCATGTTCAGGACGGCGGGAGCAGAGCCCGAAAGGGCTCCTTTCGGTGCGCTGTTCCCGCCACATCCCCTCGCAACAGCAGGCTTGCTAGCCACCGTTCCAACGGCGCCTAGCAAGCGGGGGGGGGGCCTGGAAGGATTTTGCACCACGGCGTTGGATACCCTTAAGACGGCCCTGCCTGGCTTGCGCCCTGGGGAGGTCACTTCAGTGTTGCCATTGCAGCGGTTGGGCTTCACCCTCGGAGGTGCACTCCATTGTCTCTTGAGACAGATGGATGCCAACAACATTCCCCACTGGGGTGCGCCTGTTTCTGGGCAAAACATGATTAGGACTGGAATTTAAAGACCTTTCATTTTATACCACATAGCTGGGGGGGGGGGGTTAAGTTTTAGCCAGGTTTTTTTTAAAAAAAGTTTTAGCCAGGGAACTCATCTCCAGATCAGGAGCTCATCTCATCTCATCTCAGGTGAGTGTCATTGCTAGTCTAAGAGAAGTAGTTCATAGTGAGCTCCTCTGGCACCTCTTTTTCTAGAAAAATAGCACTGGTTTTAGCTTTTAGAATGGTTGTGTGCTAAAAGAATTCTTTCAGCCCAAAAATGGAAACAAGAAGTACCAACGAAAGAAGAGTGGCAGATGAAGATGATGGACTTTGCAGAACTGGAGAAACTGACAGGAAATATCCGAAACCAGCATGATCAAGTATGTATTCCAAAAGGACTGGAGTAAATGTATATGATATTTGAAAGATTATTGTAAGCAATTAACATCACTAGCAGAGTTGACCAAAGACTTGTAATGGGACATTTTCTACCTTTCTATGTTTATTTAAATTTTGAGTCATTTTGTAAGGAGTGTAATTAGAATTGGAAAACGTGCCAAATGCAATGATATACAGGTTAACTTTGATAGCCATGAAGCAACTTAAACACAGAGAGAGAAGAGTTCTTAACCCCTCAACGTCAAACGAAAGACCGTGAGAAGGGGGTACCCGAAGGGATTCGGCTTCCCGTCCAACCGAAAGCCTCCAGCGCCAGGGCCCGCCACCCCTCACCTCCGGGGCGCGTACCCGGGGTGCCGCGCGGCCAGCCAGGCCCGCGTTGCCTCTAGGACCCAGCGGGCTCCCGGCGCGCTTTTCCCAGGGAGCCGGCCGCGGCCGCCACTGCTGCTGCTGCTGCTGCTCCCGCTGCCCATGCCCATGTATGTGCTGCGAGCTCTGGCTGGCCGGGGCCGGGCGCTGCGGGTGGCTGCTGCTGCGCGCCATTAATAGCCACGGCACAGGCCGCCGCCACGACGGGGCTTGTGCCAAGAAGGAGGCGGCAGCGGCAGCAGCAGCGCCTGGCAGAGAGGAGCCATGAGCTCGGCGAGGAGTTCCGAGTCTCCGGCGCTGGAGCGTTTCCAGAGCCCCGGCAAAGGCCGGGGGCTGCGGGCGCTTCGCCGCTTCGCCGTCGGGGAGCTGCTCTTCTCGTGCCCGGCCTTCACGTGCGTGCTGACCGTCAACGAGAGGGGCAACCACTGCGAGTTCTGCTTCGCCAGGTACCGCTCGGCCGACCGGCCTATACTGCCTGCCTGCCCGGCCGCTGCCCTTCGCCGCTCGCCCGTCCCCTGCCGGCGGAAGGGAGGAGGAGGAGGAGGAGGCCGAGCTGGAGGCACGAAAAGCAAGGGGGCAGGCGCTCGCCTTGGCGGCGCCCGCGAATTCCCCGCGGGTCCTAGCACCGGCGGTCCAGGGCGCGCTTCTCTGCGGAAGGGAAGGCCCTTCCCGGGCGGCTGCTGGAGGAGGCCGGGCGCGCGCGGGAGGAAGCAGGGCTAGGGGTCCTCCGGCGGGCCTGCCTGTCTGCCTGCTTGCTTGCTTGCTTCCTGGGCCCTCTCTCACATGCAACAGCCTCCTGCCTCAGCCCCACATGGGGCGCCCTCTCCCGCATCCCGAGATGTCATTCTGACTGTTGCGTGGCTTAACAGTAGCCTAAGAGGCAGCAAATCCGCAGGTGGAGAGGAGGATCTCTTCTTCCTGTCTGGAAAACCCGTTGCACCTGCTGGATTTCTGGCTGCCCTTCAGCTGTCTCCCAGGGAACTCGAAAGTGGGGTAGGTGGGTGGGCTTAGAGGAGGCTTTACACGTGTCCAGGGGGTGTCGATGTCAACAGCTGGATCCAGGGCTAAAAATGAGATCCAGAACAAAGCTGTGATTCAAAGGAAGCCGTGCCTATCCTCAACTCTCCCTCAGAAAGAGCATGATGCATCCCTCTTTCTTTGTAGCTTGAGCTGTCAGCTAATAACAAACAAATTCGCAACATCTCTGGACAGTAAAGGAGTAGAGAAAGGATTATCAGGCAGTAGCGCATTTAATTTGGTAAAGTTAGTTGAATTAAGATCTTTTGATGTAGTTAGCCTGAGCTTAGGTACTGTAGTTAGATTTAGATAGGCCTAACTAAGCCCACTGAAAGCAAGTTCTATGAGTCTATGGTTCAATGTCCTGAGGATCCCTAATCATTTAATGCTAAAGGTAATATCAGAGTTGTGTTATAATGTCCACTTTATAGAGGGCAGAATTAGGAGCATCATATTTCGTTTTAGAGAGTCTGTTACTCATGTCTTCTGATGGGTCGTGTGGCTGTGTAAGCTTAAATGGAATACCATTCTATGCTCAGGCACTCTAAATTTGGCACCAAGAAAACAGATTCTGCCATCTGTATAAATTAGGCAAAAAAGAGAGAGAAGAAAGTACAATTCTGCCCTTTTTCATAGAATTGTAGAGTTGGAAGGGTCATCTAGTTCAACCCCTTGCAATGCTGAAATCTTTCACCCAATGTGGGACTTGAACCTACGATCCTGAGACTAAGAGTCTCATGCTCTACCAACTGAGCTATCCTAATCTCACTCCTTTTTTTGTTTGTTACTTTGCATAAATTATTCTGGTTTTGCCAATCATGGGGTGGATGAAGACACGTGCCAGCTCCAATTCAACCACATCTCTAGCTTATCAGATTTCATCAGGGATTGCTCACATGCTTTCAAGAGCAATCGTGTAATCATAAGAGCTGCAAACTTGATTCATTTCATATACCAACTTCATGCCCTCCATCCAAATCATCGAATCATAGAGTTGAAAGGGACCCTGAGGATCATGCAGCCCAACCCCCTGCAGTGCAGGAATATGGAGCAATTCTGGAGTATGTAGCTGCCCCATACAGTATGTAGTTACCTATTTATCTATTGGGGAAAATCTTTAGATTCCCTTCCAAATTGTGCTTAAGAGCTCCCTGAATGAGGGTCTGATCATCAAATCTCTTACAGCATTAACATGCTCCTAGGTAGAATTCCCTGTGCCTATGGCAGGCATGTCCAACAGGTATATCGTGATCTACCGGTAGATCACTGGACGTCTGCGGTAGATCACTAGTAGATCATTGGGTCCCCCCCAAAGAAACTGAACAACTGTGGCTCCCCTATAAAAAGCTCAACATTTTACCTCCTCCCTGAAAAAACTCAACAACTTTGACCCGAACCCCCCAAAAATGGGCCTCCCTCCTTCCTAAAGAAAGCTCAACACTTGGGAGTTGGCCACCCCTGGCCTATGGTTTTGCTAGACAAAAGCTATGCTAATCAGATGCAATGTTTGTATATTTGCCATGGAATGGTATCATGGCTATTGTCATAAAATGGTAGATTGATATTTATGTTCTACTTCATATTCTTAACCTCTGGATTTCGGGAGTGGAATCAAATGGATTTGACCCTTTCTTTCTGCCTGTCAAAAGTTTGATAACTTTAACTAGTACATTCTCTTTCTATTAGATATCACATATCTTTTCTATCTAGGGTAGTGGTTAAGTGGTGACAAAATATATGACTGAATACAAATGTTGCCCCCAATAAACATGCATCTTATGGAGGAGTTAACTGTATCGAACGATAAATTGGCACACAGTATCCTCAAAAGTATTTTGTTAAGCTATTGTCATGGGCTACATAATGTGATATTTTATTATACAGTATCTTGTTTATAAAATACTTGAAATGGCTGGGTGCTGTACCAAAATAACACCAGTCCTGCCCTCAATATGGGAGTTTTGCAGACACAGTATAAATAGAAAAAGAACTGCGAAATAAAATAATAAAAATAATAAAATATTCATATATAAACTTGTTATTTTGACCCCTAAACACTTTAGGAGCATTATTATTACGTACTTTATCTATATATGGAATAGTTCATGGTTCTTTCCTATTACCAATGGAGGCAACGTTGCATATAATATCAAAATATTGACGTGAGCCTCGGGCTTATGTACTCGCCCCTTCCCCTCTCTTCCTCCAGTGCAACCATGAGGAGGAGATTGGAAACTTCACCTTCTGTTTTAGATTAACTGTAGTTTAGTGCATTGTCCAAACTCCTAACTGTGGCTGGCAGAAATCTTAACTGTGGCTGGTAGGGTGGGGAACCTAGTTTAGTAGACTATTTAGTAGACTAGTTTAGTAGACTATGGCTTGAAGTTGTCTTTCCACTAACCCTTGTTAAGTTGAACCAGTGTTTGTGTCGATTCTGATGGCATTACAAACTATGGTTAGCCTAAATTAGAAGTGAAAGTGCCTGATCTTCCTGCAGCTGCAGTGGAGGTAGAGGTGCAGTTTGTTGACCCAAGACTCACTATGACTCACTTATGTCCAAAAGGCTTTCCAGGCTATTTACTTCTTCATCAAAGATGAGATGCCTTTAGTACATCAAAAACTATTCATTTGCGGCCGTGTGTGTGTGTGTGTGGACTAGATCCCTTAGGATCCCTTATTAGTCTTTGTTGGATTGTAGCCAAATAAGGTAAAGTCAGAGTAGAGGCATGTTAATGAACCTAAGTTACTCATGGCCATTGTTTTCACTGGGTCTTCTCTGACTAGGACTAGTGTTGGCTGCATTTTCTTGCTATAAATAATGTACAAATTGCAAGGTATTTGCTGGAGAATTATCAGTTTGACTCATGTCTATAAGAACATATATGCTTCATTTAACCGCCAGTTTTCAATGTGAGAGGTGGGAGGGGGTTGGCCTTAGAGCTCTTGACGAAAAGAACATGAGCTTTTCTCTCATGTTGTAATTATTTGATGGTTTTAATAATAATGTAACATGCCCCTGCTCACTGGAAGGACAGATCGTGAAGCTGAGGCTCCAATACTTTGGCCACCTCATGAGAAGAGAAGACTCCCTGGAAAAGACCCTGATGTTGGGAAAGATTGAGGGCACAAGGAGAAGGGGACGACAGAGGATGAGATGGTTGGACAGTGTTCTCGAAGCTACGGACATGAGTTTGACCAAACTGCGGGAGGCAGTGCAAGACAGGAGTGCCTGGCATGCTATGGTCCATGGGGTCACGAAGAGTCGGACACGACTAAACGACTAAACAACAACAACAAACATGCCCCTCCCAAAAAAACCAATTAATATTGTTAGAAAGTTCCCCAAGAGGCAAGAAGGTTCAGGGGACAGTGCTTACCTGGGCTTGGGTTTCTTTGGAGAAGAGGACACTGAGGACTTCTGGTGGTTTTCTAACATCTAATAATTCTAAGTTCTAATAATTCCATTACCAGCATAAGGAAGTAGTAGAGTGTAGTTAGCTAGGCAGTAATATCCCTGAACATCAATTGCTGGCAATCCCAAATGGGGAGACTGCTCTTCCTCCATGGGACTTTCTGTTAGTACGCCCTGTTCAGCATAGCTGCCAAGTTTTCCCTTTTCTCACGAGGAAGCCTATTCAGCATAATGGAATTTCCCTTTAAAAAAGGGATAACTTGGCAGCTATGCTGTTCAGCCCACGTCTTAAGTGCGTGCATGGGCTAGGCGACTGGAGCACCTTCATTGACCTTCCGATCACAGGAACATAGACACAGCATTCCCAGAGAACAGTTCCTGGTGCAGTGGACTCACATCTGCTCATTGTGAGCACCAAAACTCAGCAGAGTAAAACAGAAGCAAAGCTGTGGAGGTTTTGAAGCATACCTAATTTATTTCTAACAGTCACTACAAATCACCACAGACATGCATGAGAAGAGCAGCTCTCATGCAGCCATTTTATCTCTACACAGATAAGAGCGAAAAACTTTTAGTACCAAAGACGGAAGAACCAAAGAGCAGCTTCCACCCCCTCCTTTCTCATGACATGAAAGTAAAACAAAAGATCAGGCGATTCTTGCAATGGGAGGGGTGAAAATGCCAACACTTTCTATAGGCATCTGGTTGGCCACCGCTAGAACAGGATGCTGGGCTAGATTAGATGGGCCTTTGGCCTGATCCATCAGGCTCTTCTTGTGTTTACAAAATGGCACACTTACCAGGCATAAAACTATCATGTCTCTTGGATCGACTGTGTACTCCAGTATTCTTTTCAGTCTTTAGCTAACTCTGCCTCCATATCTCTTTTTGCTTCCAAACTGCTCTTTATTCATATGCACCTGGCTCACTCTCCTTGACCGTTTGCCCCAAGCCTTCTTTTCTTTTTTCCTTTTTTATTCCATTGTACTGTAATTATGATCCCCAGAACAACAAAATTGTTACACACTTCCCCAAGATGCTTTTCAACCTTTAGTCTTCATTTTCTTTATTTGTTAACAAGATATAAAAATGCCTCTAGGCAAATTACAGAAAAACACACACCTTAAACTCACCAGTAAAACCAGATGTTAAAAACTAGTTGGCCTAAAAAAATATAAAAATTGAATCGTCGGTTTTAAAATTTACATTATATTAAAATGCATGCCATGGGTAGGCTTGCTGAAAGGGACAGTATGATCAAGGCACCTGCCAAACCTTGATGGCATTGTCATTCCAGCAGGACTATTAAGAAATGTTATTAATACAGTACAGTCGTACCTTGGAAGTCAAATGGAATCCATTCTGGAAGTCCGTTGGACTTCCAAAACGTTCAAAAACCAAATTGCAGCTTCTGATTGGCTGCGGGAAGCTGTTCATGTTTAGCCTGGAGAAGAGAAGGTTAAAGGTACATGATAGCCATGTTCAAATATATTAAAGGATGCCATATAGAGGAGGGAGAAAGGTTGTTTTCTGCTGCTCCAGAGAAGCGGACATGGAGCAATGGATTCAAACTACAAGAAAGAAGATTCCACCTGCAGCCAATCAGTAGCCACTGAAGCCCCGTCGGACCTTCAGCTTCCAAAAAGGGTTTACAAACCGGAACAGTCACTTCCGAGGTTGTGGCGTTCGGGAGCCAAAACGTTCGGGAACTAAGCTGTTTGAAAACCAAGGCACGACTGTACCCTTCTGTGAAATCCCAGACTGTGCCCGGACACTGCTTTTAAGGCAAACTCATAGCGATAGTCCAACCTGCAGTAGCCTAACAGCTGTCTTGCTACAATATCTTAAGTTTAAGTTGAGATGCTTGTGGAGAGAGGGAGCATTGTTTCATAAATATACAGTATCTAGGGGGTTGCTTGGCTGTGGTGTAATGTGTTGCACTGCAGTATATAGCACAGTAGGTTTGCTGCAATGCAGCGTGCTCTGGAACTAGGCTCGAGAACTTCCACCTGCAACCACTGTGTAGAAGTGTCCCAAAGGGAGATGACGTTTATAAAAAACAGCAACAGCTTCACAGTTTATCCATCATATAGAAAACCGTGCTCAGAAAGAGGGCTGCCAATTTAGTGCCTTGGTTGCAGAAAACTCAGCATGTTAAATAACTTTCTCTAGCATTTACGGCTTCAGGGACTGGGATTGTTACAATTGTTTTCTTTTATGTAAGCACACCCCAGTATTAAATAGACACAAAAAAGGGAGCCTTTGAGCTTCTCTGCAAATTAGCAGATTAAACAAAGTATATTACTTTTATTTGCCAAGAAGCAAATTATATCATCGTGCCTGTTAGATTCAGTCATTTGCAGTGTGCACGATGCAATTAAAGTGATAGCTGTGAACTCCGGGGATAACTCTTTCTTTTTATATGATAGCTTGACAAACTCATGCTCGAAGAGGAGAGGAAAAGGCTGGTGCACGCAGAACCACTTTTTCATATTTAGAAGTGGATATAATTGAATCCTCCCCCCCCCCTCTGGCTTACAGGATAATTCCTTTCCCTAGCCCACCCCCAGTTTAAGAACAGTTATAAGATGCCATCTGAGATCTTGCATGATAGCTCAGTTGGTAGAGCATGAGACTCTTAGTCTCAGGGTCATGGGTTCGAGCCCCACGTTGAGCAAAAGATTCCTGCATTGCAAGGGGTTGGACTAGATGGCCCTTGTGGTCCCTTCCGACTCTACAATTCTGTGATTCAGTGACCATATGGGTCCCATGCCTATTGACCAGGTCAGCTTCTGCGTGCTGGAATGCTAATGATTATGGTATTTTTATTAAATGATTGTCACCAGAAAGGCATGACAATTGTGTGCATTGTCTCCTTTTAAGGAAAGAAGGCTTGTCCAGGTGTGGAAGATGCAAGCAGGCTTTTTACTGCAACGTAGAATGCCAGGTGAGTGTCACAGAAAGCGTGATGGGCAAAAAAAGGCATTGCTGCTATTTTATTCCAAATGTTTTCATACCTTCCTTAAATCTTTTAAAATGTCTGGGGCAGTTTACAATAGGTAAATAGCAAGGATTTATGGATTCAAATGAGTTCTTAGCTGAGAGAGGCTGCGTTGGCAGGAAAGGAGTTTGCTACCGAGGGTCGGTGCCACTGTGGAATCAGTCGTGGCCTGAATAATTCTAGGAATTTTGAAATTGCCATAATGAGTCACAGAGGATCATCTGTGCTGGGTCATAGTATCGCTGAACCATTAGATTAGTAGACTGCTACATGGCCCTAATTGCTTCAGAAGCTTCTGCCTGCTTTAAACATACCAGATGGCTTAACATTATTTCACTAAGCTGGTGAGGAAGCTTGTGCCTAGCTGAGCAATCAGAAATAAAGGCTGGATTTAGCTTTTGCGGGGAAGGGAAAGAATCTGTTTACAAATGTACAGTCACCGCTGCTGCTTCTAATAATAATAGTGTGCTTAGAAACCAACTGTGCTTTCACTTTGGTTAGTCATATGCATTCATTACAGGGGCAAAGGAAGCTGCAAGTAGACTCATTTAGAGTAATTAACAGTTACTGGAGGTAAAACTTTAATGCACAAAAGCAAAGGCCTCTAACCTTACTAAGTGTTTCTTTCCTTTGCTACTCTGGCACTTCCCTACCTGGGATCATTAATAAAAACCCAAGGGTTGCATTTGCCATTTCTGAAGTGTGTGATTGGTGTTCTAGTCCTCTGAGCTAATTCAGGGGTGAGGACCTTTTTTCAGATCGAGGGATATACTCCTTTTTACGCAAACATCTGGTGGGTAGGGAGGGCATGCTACTAGCGGGCAGGGCAAGAGGCAAAAGAGGTCTAAACAATGGATGTAAATGCTACTTTTGCAAAGTAAACTTCTTTGTCTGGATGCTCCCACACACCTCTACTCTACATCTAGGCAAGCAAAGAGGCATTATCTCAGATCAAGGACACATTCAAGCCCAGCAAAAACACTTCATTTTACTTTTTCTTTGTACGGTAGTATAGTTTCTGCACACACACCCTTCTGCACAAGCAACAGTGATTCTCAAGCATTCAAGGACACATTCCAGGCAGGCGAAAACTCTCAAGAGGGCTGTGAGGCAAGGCAGGCGAGGGGCGTGGCTCAGGAGGGCGGAGTCCCAGGAGTCAGATAAAGATGCCTGCGGGGCCACATTGGAGCCTCAGACTTGAAGCTCTCCACCCCTGAGCTAACCCACACAGCCATTTATGAGGTTAGAAACATCACCAGGAGGTAAGCTGGTTGTTGGAAGGTGTCGCTATATGAAAAGGTTGCACAGGTTACTTGATTGTGCTCTCTCTACCTCAGAAGGGTTGTCATGTGAACAGTTAGTCATATTTTATTTTTTCCAACTCTCCCCCCCCCCCATTATGGCACCAAATTGAATATTTATGACTAATATGGCATTTTTCATCCTGTCTTTTTGGTGCAAAAATGGCAGGTGGCATCATCTTTAAAATTACCCATTTGAAACAAAACAAAGAGCTGAAATCATATTCTGTGCTCAGAATATATCACCCCCCCTTTTTTTCCTGCTGCTGTTTTCCCCACTATAGATACATTGGCCTTGACATACATATTTCCTGCTTATTTGCCCCTTTGCTTTCAATGCAGAAATATGCATTGTGACTGATTTCACCAGCCTCTTCATGAGTACTTGGAAGCCATATTGCCAAGTCCTGACACTATGGTCACAATCAGCTAGTTTTAGCAAAGTAGGCATGCTCCTCTCTCCTTAATTTTTGTGTGTGTGTGCGTGTGTGCATGTGTGTGTGTGTCCTGATTGTGCTGTCTATCAATTTCACTAGCTGACCCAAATAATTAGTCATTTTAAGAGAACGGGAGGAGACATAGCTGCCAAGTTTTCCCTTTTCTCGCGAGGAAGCCTATTCAGCATAAGGGAAAATCCCTTTAAAAAAGGGATAACTTGGCAGCTATGGGAGGAGAATGGGAGAGAGGAAGTTGATATTCAGGAGTGGAGAAAGAACCTCATATCCACTGGCCAAATGTGGCCCTCCAGGTCATTCCTTCTGGCCCTCAGGACTTGCTCTAGCTGGAAAATGTGTGGCTATCCCCAATGCTGTGAACTCCCATCCGCTCCAGCCAACATGGCCCAGTGGTCAGAGATGATGGGAGTTGGAGTTCTGGGCCATACATTCCCAAACCCCAAGTTACAGACTGTCCTACTTTCCTGCGCTTGCCTGCTCAAGGTGAGCGCTTCCCACGGTGCCTGCAAGGCAGTTGTAACAAACCAGCCTTCCAAGAATGAAGGGTTCTTCTATCAGGCCCTCTGGACATTAAAAAGTTGCAGGAGAGTTGAGATTTATATTCAGGTCTTAAGATGTGCAATTATATAATGATTTCATAAAGCCCTTCCTTCGGGTCATCATGTGCAATGTGATGCTTTATTCAATACGACTTCAAGAGACTTCATCTTTATATTTTGAACATACCAGTGTTGATCGTGTCTTTTTCATCACACTGTATGAAATGCTTACGGGTTTTTTCTTTTTTGCTTTTTTTTTTGCTCCTCACTTAGTAGAATGCTTCTCTTCAGAATTTGGGGGCTCCTTCCAAAGCACTGTAAGAACATTGCCAACACCGAATTCTTTTTCAAAGTTACCTTCAAGCATTACGTTCCTTAGAACCTAGTCTCTGCTGACTGTACGTGCTGCACAGACAATCTGTATCACATTTCATCTTTATCTTCTTCAAAGACTTTGGGTGGTGGTGGTTTTTTGTGTGTTTTTTTAGTGGCTCAGCAATTCTGTCTTGCAGCCAAGAAGGGCATTGGGGCCTTGATATTGAACTTGTAGGACTCTGTTGTATAGGAGATGTTTCCCTTTTGTACCTCCATGAAAAGGAATGCTCCTTGCTTTGGTTTTCTTCACATTACACAGACAACCCTTACCTTTACTCTAAACTAGGTAAAAGGTAAAGGGACCCCTGACTGTTAGGTCCAGTCACAGACTACTCTGGGGTTACGGCGCTTATCTCACTTTACTGGCCGAGGGAGCCGGCGTTTGTCTGCAGACAGCTTCCGGGTCATGTGGCCAGCATGACTAAGCTGCTTCTGGGGAACTAGAGCAGCGCACAGAAACGCCATTTACCATCCCGCCGGAGCGGTACCTACAGTATTTATCTACTTGCAATTTGACGTACTTTCGAACTGCTAGGTTGGCAGCAGCAGGGACTGAGCAAAGGGAGCTCACCCCGTTGCGGGGTTTTGAACCACCGACCTTCTGATCAGCAAAGCCCTAGGCTCTGTGGTTTAGACCACAGCGCCACCCGCATCCCTTTTCTTTAAACTAAAACATCCCAAATGCTGCAACTTTTCCCACCCCCTTGTTCATTTTGGTTGAGCTTTCTTTTATTTTTCATTTGCATCATGGTGGTCTTCATAGGAGAACTAGCTTGATAGCTAATTGGTTCCATTCTGCCTTTCACAATTGGCGGATCAAAGCTGGGTAACAACCCCAATTCAATTCAGATAACACGCACAGCTATTTAACTAAAATAGTAACAATAAATTCTGGGTCAAAGGAGCATTAGACCTAGTGCCACCCTCTTTTTATTCCTCCTCAGAAACTGGCTATTAACAGCACTGTAGATAAGTACTTTGAGATGGCAGCATTTTACAAGTGTAGATATGATGAACTAAGTCTTGGCGACATGGGCTGTTTTTTCCTACTGTAAAACACATCTATTCAATTCTTAATAAGTTGAGGTTAGCTAATTATAGTGGATTCAGCCCTTTACTTGTCTTTTTTCTCTTTCAATGTTTGAAGAAGCTCTCAAAAGAAAAGGAAACATAACGAAAGGGGGGGGGAAGGTTCCCCTCCCTTCTTTTCCAACCATTTTGTGCTTCCACTAATATGCCTGTTAACTTCCTCAAGAGGCCATCTTGACAGATAATGTGGGTAGTTTTTGTTCTTTGTTTTTAAAGAGAATCAAAATATTCAGAAGTGATAATAGAAGCATTCAGTGAATTTGTTTCCTGGCCTTGCCGTTTACTAAAATGATTGTGCCTTTGTGTGGCAAATAAAAAGACCCCAGGGTATGACTTACCTTTTTTTATAAAAAAAATGGACAAGTAAATAATCACGTATTAAAGCCTCATAATATTGATGGACCTTGTACGAAAGCTTTTAAACGACAGGCCAATCCTGTAGATCAGGGACGGAAAACCTGTAGATGCTGTTGCACCTCAACTCCCATCAGCCTCAGCAAGCTTGGTAGGGAGGTTTAAAGCAGGTTTTCCAACTCTGCAAACTCCTTTTCAGACATCCCACACCAAAAAAAGAGAGAGCTCCAAATGAACACAAAGCCTGCTTAGCTCCTTGCTTATACAGTGGTACTTCGGTTTCCAAACGTAATACATTCCAGAAGACCGTTCGGCTTCCGAGATGTTAGAAAACCGAGGCGCAAAGAGCAGTCTGCAGTTTCAGTGGAGAAAACTGGGGAAAAACGCAGCAGAAGCCATTTGACTTCCCATGCACATTCGAAAACGGAAGCATTTACTTCCGGGTTTTCGGCGTCTGAAAACAGAAATGTTTGGCTTCCAAGATGCTTGAAAATGAGGTACCACTGTACTAGTGATGGTTTCTCCATAGCAGTGAGCATTTCTTATCTACTATACATGGTAATTCACTTATGAACCTGCCTTAGGCATGCACATGCACACGCACACACACTCAGAGTACTTTAAGTGTGTTTGCAAGGATGTGACAAAGCATCACCTGCCCGGAGATGAAGGTGAAGAGGAGGAGGTTCTGCTCAGAAAGGTGGTTTGTTTAAATATGGTTTGGGCAGTTTATGTATTGAAGCAGAGCACATTATATAATTTGTGTGCCTGGTGTTCCTGAGGTATCTGACCCACCTCCCCTATTTTCCAATGGCATGTTTTTCAGCTGCACAGTTTCCCCTCAACACTACATTTTGCATCCAGTTGCATAAAAAACCTTGCCAGCAGGCATGGCCAATGGCCAAGGATGATGGGAGTTGTAGTTCAGCAGCGTCACACGGACCCAGGTTTCCCACACCTGCTGTGGGTTCAGTTGTGGTGAATAAGTAAGGGCGCATTCAGATGTGGGGAATCTTGCACTAGTTTTCCTGATTGTATTGCTGGTTCTGTGGTTCCTTTTCTGATGTTCCTTTCATGCTGTAGAACCTGCTGTGTTATGTGGCTTTTTGACTGATTTGCTAAATTTCATCCACATCAGTGAGTGTGATGTGCTTCTGTGCTTCTGTTCCCTTATGAGCCACCCATGCAAATGGCAAACAAAAAAACTGTATGCTGGTATACAGCCCCAAATTTACTCCCATGAGTTTTCCAGGTTAAGGGGAGAGCAAACTGGGTTTTTTCTGGACTCAGATAACACAGGAATGAGCCCTGAACATGCGTAATATGTGTCATGTGAAAGCTCAGGTATAATGTGGAAATCAACTCTTAGGGAAACTTGGGGGGGGGGAATGCAGTGTGAACAAACCTTTGGGAGAGGCGAGAATCACACCTTTCTGTATGCATGGCATTCTTCTTATCCTCAGGGCTGCAAAGCTATGTTGCCAACCTAATTTTGAACAACTAAACAGACAGAAATAAGGAGAATGGTAATCAGAAATATAAATTCACCTTCCCTCCCCTGGGCCACAATTCTGCTTTTTAGATAATGTCAAGGGTTGATTGAGTCTAATTTTTCACACTTGAGAGCACCAGTTTTACAAATACTGTCCTTGGCTCTGTTACGTGGAATCAAGGATGTTAGGTTCTCCAACTGTGTTTTGACATCAGTGCAGTTTGTGAAAAGAAGAATACGAAAATTACATGAGTGGGGGGTTTTTTAAGTGAGAATTTTGCTCATTCATTCTAGAAATCTTCCCCTGCCCCTTTGACCTTTCCCCCTTGACTTACTACCTCCATGTAGACATGCCTAGAACACTTAGGCTAGTTTTGAGGCCACCTGTGGGAGATTATCTCCCCCCCCCCCCCCAGCCTCATTCAAAGTATTGGCTTTCAGGGACTTTTGTTATTGTATTAGAATCCTATAGGCTTCTGGCACATCCGTAGGTGACGGAAGCCATTTTGAAGAACCCAGTGGAGGTAGCTCATGCTTCCGCTTTGATTTTTATAAAAGCAGGTGCCCTAGCAAACTTGCTTTTTCAGTCATTTTCTCATTCTGTCCTTAAATCAGAGAGAAATATTGTCTGCATAGCCCCCCACCCCCTTGAACCTATAGTATCGTTAATACAACACTGGGGAGTTGGCTAGAACAATGCTGCCCGCTACCAGTCAAACGGCTTAGAAAAATTGTGGAAAAGAATGTTAAACGCGGTCCTGCTGTGATCACTAAAAAGGCCGCTGTCACAGTGTTTCCATGCCAGGTATTACTCAGACACTGCTCCCCTCTTCTGCAATATTCCTGGCTTTTATCTTGTTTTGCACAATTCAGCCATATCTTGTCCCTTTAACCACCTTACTAGTTCACATAACTCAGTCGGATTCTGCCTGAGGAAATTTTTTAATTAACTATGCTTAAAGAATCAAAGGGTCAGGACGGAACGTTGGAAGGACATATTGGCATTGTCAATTTTGTATCTTCCTTAACATTTCTTTCTTTTTCTTTTTCTCTTTTTGGTGGCACAAACCCAAGTGCAGAATGTGATTTTCTACCTCTCATGTACCAAAAAGTTAATTGTTTAGTGAAGAATCTAAGCTGCTACTTGACAACTTATTTTCTGGTCAGTGTCAGATATTGTGACCATGAAATAAAGCCCTTTTCAGTCAGTCAGACAGACAGACACACACACACACACAAACAGCTTTATTCTGATTGCTTATTTGGCAAATTTAAGTGGCGATTTTTCCACACAATCAGGTTTCTGAATGGCCACCATCCATTTGCTGTTGGGAAACTGAATGCTGGACTTCACGTAGGGCTTGGCCTAGTCCAAAAAGGCTCTTCCTTGGCTCTTATGCTCATTTCTTGACAGTTCTTGGTATTTCCAAAATTTGCCCATTTAATTTTTGTGTTTGTTATGTCCAGAATACTCTAGGTATAAAGAACTTAATACAGTGACTTCAACAATGCCTGGTCATTGTTGTTAGATAGCTCAGTCTGACTGTTGTGGCCTACCCCACAGATGCATGTGCTTAGATAGCATTTATTTCAGAAGGACAAGCTCTTAGGAAGCTGCCTTATATTGAGCCAGACCATTGATCCATCCAGGTCAGTATTGTCTACACTGGGTTGCAGTAGCATTTTAGGGTTTCAGATAAGGGTATTTCCCAGCCCTGCCTGGAGATGCCAGGGATTGAACCTGACATCTTTTGAATGCAGAGTATTTGCCCTGAACTGCAGCATCTCCCCATTCCCAGGTCCTTGAGCTGCAGCTGCAGGACAATTGTGTTTGTTTTACATTCTCATTCAGAAGAAAAATGCTAGGTCATCTATACGTAGGTCTCATTGAGTATTTTGTCAGGAGTGTCTATCCTTGGAGAGCTTGTGAGGGTCTTTATATCAGTCGGTTAGTGGGTGGGTCATGAAATGGAAGCAGAGCCTGTGGAGGATGCAAGGGGGGGAGGGCAAGCAGAGAGCCTATCAAGAGTCCTCTGCACTTTGGCAAGAGATGGGAATGTGGGGAGGCTGAACAGTTTGAGTGGGTAGTGAATCTGACTTGCCCAGGCTCCAGGCCAGCTGGCAGCCAAATC